>NC_135238.1:181132740-181432740 GCF_051348905.1 Ranitomeya variabilis
TCGCTCCATCCAAAGATTCAAATTGACGTTTTCCATAAGTCATCTGCCCCACCATACATCCTAGTGCTGCTCCCTAAAATGAGAATGTGACCCAAACTGCAACATTACAATTATCCAGCAAACAAGAATTTGATTTAAAAAAAAGTCTTCGTTACTCACCGGTTAACGGTGTTTTTCGGAGTCCATGACAGCACTACGGAGAGAGGGGATCCGCCCTTCAGGAACAGGAAACCTACAGATACATAAGGGCGGCACCTCTCCCACGCATCAGTTGGTTTACAGAGCACAAGAGGACCACCAAGGTTAATAGCATACATAATAAACAATGATACAATATCTAACTATTCACTACCCGTGAATTATATAAATAAAGGAAGAGGTGTACACCCAGAACTTAAGAAGATGGGAGGGTATGTACAGGTGCTGTCATGGACTCCGAAAAACACCGTTAACCGGTGAGTAACTAAGACTTTATCGGTCGTCCATGACAGCACTACGGAGAGAATTACAGAGAGTAACTAACTAGGGAGGGACTACAGCTTGCAGCACCCTTACACCAAAAGAAAGGTCAGAAGAGGCACCCAAGTTCAATCTATAATGGTTATAGAATGTGTGTGGGGAAGACCAAGTAGCAGCCTTACAAATTTGGTCGATCGACACCTCCAATCTTTCCGCCCACGAAGCCGCCATAGCTCTAGTGGAATGCGCTTTCAGACCTTCAGGCGCCGGCTTGCCCTTTGAGATGTATGCCAGCGAGAGCCTCCCTGATCCATCTAGCTAAAGTAGATTTTGATGCCCTGTGACCCTTCCTACTACCCTGATAGGACACGAATAGGGCATTATCTATCTTCCAGGGATCAGTTACTGCCAGATATTCCAGGATACATCTTTTTACATCTAAAGTGTGTAGCTTCCTTCCCTTATCGTTAGTAGGATTGGGGAGGAAAGATGGAAGAACTATTTCCTGTGTTCTGTGGAACCTGGACACTACTTTAGGAAGATATGCTGGATCAGGGGATAGTATCACTCTATCATCCCTAAGCTGCATGTAAGGGGGAACCCTGGATAATGCTTGGATGTCGCCTATCCTACGCGCCGATGTTAGGGCCACCAGGAAGGCTACTTTAAGGGATACATTTTTAATAGAGGCTGATGCAATTGGCTCAAATGGGGCCTCTGTCATGGCCGAGAGGACTAGGTTCAGGTCCCATGGCATGACCCTATTCTTCACCATTGGCCTAGACCGTTTTGTCGCTCTGATGAATCTGCTGACCCAGTGATTCTCAGCAATGTTGCAGCCAAAGAGGGCCCCTAAGGCTGATACCTGCACTTTAAGTGTATTTGGGGATAACCCCATATCTAACCCTTTCTGTAAGAATTCTAAAATCTGGTCTATTGGTATTGACTGACCAGCTATTACCCCCGAGTTTTTAAGGAACTTCTTCCAGATCCTAACATAAATCTTTGTGGTGATTATTTTTCTGCTCTTCAGCAGAGTGTTAATGAGGCCCGGAGAGAACCCCCTATCCTTTAACAGCGCCCGCTCAAAATCCACGCCGTCAGATGAAGGCCAACCGCCCGAGGATGGTAGACTGGGCCCTGGGATAGGAGATCCGGGATGTCTGGCAAGACCCATGGGTCGGATATCGACATAGCCCTCAGGCATGGAAACCACGTCCTTCTGGGCCAGAAGGGGGCAATTATTATTACTGTGGCTTTGTCCTTCCTGATTTTCCTCACCACCAGAGGAAGTAGAGACAGGGGAGGAAAGGCGTAGGCTAGCCTGAAGTTCCAGTCTATGAGGAGGGCGTCTACTGACAGAGGATTTTCTCTGGGGTTGAGAGAGCAGAATTGTGCCACTTTCCTGTTTTCTTTTGTGGCAAACAGGTCTACCTCTGGTTGACCCCATCTTTCCACGATGAGGTTGAAGATGGAGTCGTTCAGGGACCACTCTCCCTGCCTCAATGTGTTGCGGCTTAAGAAATCCGCCGTAGTGTTTTCTGCCCCTCTTATGTGAAGAGCCGTCAATGAGAGAAGATGTTGCTCTGCTAGATGGAATAGACGATCTGCTACGCACATTAGGGATTTGGAACGAGTTCCGCCTTGGTGATTTATGTATGCCACGGCGACCCGATTGTCCGAGAATACCCGCACGTGGTGGCCCTGTAGATAGACAAGGAGTGATTTAACTGCCTGTTCCACAGCCGTTAACTCCTTTAGGTTGGAAGACATTTCTATCTGATCCCGATCCCAAAGCCCCTGGACCAACGTATCCCCTATGTGAGCCCCCCACCCAGAAGGGCTAGCGTCCGAGGTGACTATACGAGTTACATTATATTCCCAGGGGACCCCTGTGGACAGGTTCTCTTGGTCTAGCCACCATCCGAGGGACATAATAGCGTCTTGGGATAGGGTCATCAGGCTCTCCAGACATCCCCCCAACCTTTTTTGTTGTAACAGCACCTCGCCCTGAAGTATCCTCGTATGATGCTGGGCCCATCGGACCGCTGGAATACAGGACGAGAGAGAGCCCAACAGAGACATGGCTCTTCTAAGGGACATGGTGGGGTTTTTAGAGGCATTCAGCACCTGAAGGTGCAGGCGATCAATTTTCTCAAGAGGCAAACGGCATTCCTGAACCTGGGAATCCAGGGTCAGGCCTAAAAATCGCTGCACCGTCATGGGCTGTAAGCGTGATTTTTTAACATTTAGCATCCACCCCAGACGCTCCAGAGCAGACATCACTTTATGTAACTGTTCCAGACAGTGATCCGCCGTTTTACCTACGATAAGGAGATCGTCCAGGTAGGGGATTATTAGAATATTGGACTCATGCAGGTGTGCCATAACTTCCGCCATAACTTTGGTAAACACTCGAGGGGCGACCGATATACCAAAGGGGAGGGCCCTATACTGGAAGTGTCTGATTACCCCATCCAACCTTACCGCCACCCTCAGGTATCATTGGTGACCTGCATAAATAGGGATATGGTAATAGGCGTCCTTCAAATCCAATACTACCATAAAGCAGTTTTTAAACAGTAGCTTTATTGCGGTGTTAATAGTTTCCATCTTAAATGATTGGACGGTCAGGAAATTATTAAGAGCCCTAAGGTTAATAATTGTTCTGAAGGAGCCATCAGGTTTACTTATTAGGAATAGAGGAGAGTAGAATCCTCTACCCTGTTCTCCTTCCGGAACCTCTGACAGGACATTCTTATTGAGCAGGTCGTGATCTTCTGCTTCCAGGGCCGCCTGTTCTGCTGGAGAGGACCTGAGTGGGGTAACTCTGAAGAAGTTCTGAGGGATGGAAGAGAACTCTAGCCGCAGACCCGTAGCTATTAACCCCAAAATCCAATCACTACTGGAGATTTTGGACCAGGCCAGGTAGAAGGCAGATAGTCTACCTCCCACCGGGGCGACTAGTCATTGGGGTGGTTTTTTGACCTCACAGGATGGCTCCTGACGTCCTCCACCTCCAAACATAAATCCAGTACCTTTCTTCTTTTTCTCATCCCATCTGCTCTGGTCTCTGGCTGGTCTCCTCCGAAAGAATCTCTTCCCTGCGAAGGGACGCCTGTAAGAGGTAGTTGGTAGATTGGGAAACTTTTTCTTCTCGTCTCCAGCTTTCTCCAGCAGTTCGTCTAGGACTGGACCAAACAGGTATTCCCCTTCGCATGGGATAGAGCACAGACGGGATCTGGATTGAAGGTCACCCGGCCAACATTTCAGCCATAGGGCCCTGCGTGCTGCGTTTGATTGTCCGGCCGCCCTAGCCGCCATTCTTGCCGAATCCGCAGATGCGTCCGCGAGAAAGGCAGCGGCATTCTGAATTGTTGGCAGGATTTTCAACATAGAATCTCTGGAAACACCGCCTTCCAACTTAGACCCTAGCTGATCCAGCCAGACCATCATCGATCTGGCTGCACATGTCGCGGCTACAGCAGGTCTCAGGGCACCCGCCAACATCTCCCATGTCCCTTTAAGGAATGAGTCAGCCTTCTTATCGAGAGGATCCTTTAGGGAAGCCATGTCGTTGAAGGGGATAGATGATTTTTTAGACGCCTTAGACACCGCTGCGTCCAATTTCGGCGCCTTATCCCATGTATTCACCATGGGGTCCTCAAAGGGATATCTGCGTTTAAAGGCAGGTGGAAAAGAGCCTTTCTTCTCTGGTTTTTTCCATTCCCTTTTGATGAGGTTCTGGACCTTGTCATTGAGCGGAAAAGACCTACGTTTTTTAGGGTCTAGACCGCCAAACATTAGGTCCTGTGTAGAGAGTTCTGGCCTTTCATCAGCCACCCCCATGGTGGATCTAACTGATTTAATTAGTTTGTCCATTTGGTCCAATGGGAAACAGAACCGGTTAGACTCCTCTTCCGAAGAGGACGCTGAGGAGACAGAGGCGTCTGACTCATTCTCCCTACTAGGGCCAGCGGACGAATCCGAATCTGAGGCGCTAGGCTCCCTTCTTTTGGAAGGCTCCCGGGACAGGGATTTCAGGGAATCTTTCACCTCCTTCCTGATAATCTCCCTAAGGTTTGACGTGAAATCAGGAGACTCTTCCGCCACCTATGGGAGCGGAGAAAAAGGCTATGTAATTTATCTGGCGCTACCGCTATCAGAGTCCCCATCAATTTATTTCCTACCGTCTGCCGTACACACGACTGACAAAGTCTCTTAGGGTAGGCGTCTGGCAAAGGGCAAGCGCATAGCGCGCACTCCTTGTTTTTTGTTTTACCAGCGCTTTTTTTCCCCCTACGGAAATAAACATAGGAAAAGACTGCATCAGGGTACATTCACGAAGATCTCTTACCCAGGCAGTAGCGGTAGGTACCAGATTACTGGGGGGGGGGGGGGGGGGGCGGTCCACATCCTTCTGTTTAGATCTGCGACTGGTCTGGTTACTGCGTCCGCGGGTCTTCAGCTGGGGGTTCGCATGGGACTTCTCCGAGGATCTGTCCTGCTCCTGCTCCAGCAGACCGACGGCAGCTTCCGGCTCATCCATAGCTGCAGATGGGCTCACAAGCAGTGCTGCAGCATTCTGTTTGGCTATAAATAGCCCTTCCCCCGGATCCGGAATCAGTGCAGGTGTGTGGCCAAATCCACCCCCCCCGACTTGCAGGTCACTGCTCCACCCCCCCCTGCACCCAAACGCTCCCCCCCCGCCCCCGCCGCATGCAGGACAGCGGCGTTTTTAGAAAAAAAAACCGGCCGGCGTTTGACTTCTGGTTTTGGCCCCGCCCCCTGCACGTCACTTCCGGTTTCGGGCAGAACGCTCAGGAACGTGCCCGGAAGCCGGGGAACGGTGCCGCCGGACCACTCAGCCGCCCCCCCGCTACGCCACCGCCGCTTCCGCGGCCGCAGCCCAGCGGTGACCGCGGCAGAGGCCGGCGTCCGACCCCCAGCTCCGGTCCCGAATCGAAAGGAGCACACAGGACGCCGCGCCGCACCGACGGGGATCAGAGTGGGGAAGACCGAGGCCCAGGGGGGTGAGTGGACCCCGGGGGGGGGACATACTCACCTGCTGACCACTGGGGATGGACCTCCTCCGGACGTCGCTCCACACTGCACCGCTCACTGTCGTGGAGCCCTACCCGGACCCACCGTGGCACTTCCAGGGACCCGCACTGCCCGAGGTAGGAGACCCCCTCGCTACCTGGGTCGGACAGCCGGCCTGGGTATTGATAGGAGAAACGAAGTCGTATCTGCAGGGAATCCTGTCCTCCAGGAACAGGAAACCAACTGATGCGTGGGAGAGGTGCCGCCCTTATGTATCTGTAGGTTTCCTGTTCCTGAAGGGTGGATCCCCTCTCTCCGTAGTGCTGTCATGGACGACCGATAAAAAAAGTGGTCTCCTTTCAAAATTATTATTATGCAACTTAGCTCCTAGTTAAATGCCTCTATTGTGTAAAAGTAATTGCCACAGAGGTGCAAACCACTGAGAAGACGTGTCAGATTCATTATGTGACATATGCCACTTAATGAATTTGGCGCATTGTACTCCAGTGAGCTCTTAATTAAGACCGAATCGCGAAGATTCATCCAATGTTGTCTGGGTGAAACTTGGATTTATTTATTTATTTTTTTAAATACACTTGTGTGAACTTGCCCTTAGATGGACACTAACTTGGTTTATACCTTCACTACCACATACAGCTAAAATATAGGTGTATTTCTAACCCACAAAGATGATGACAGTGGTATAGGTCCATGTATGTGCCAAGTCTATAGTATGCTAGAAGTAAGGGTATAAACAAAATGAAACGTTAAGTAATCACGGAGAGGTAGATTATCAGCGTTTGAAATAACAAAAATAAAACACACAACAGATTAATTACTGCACGATTCAGAATGTTGCGAAGCGATACACACAATGGATTTTGCCTTGGAATATTGGTTCATTGAGTGGTACAGGGAACAAAGTACCATGGTGAATCCAGATAGATAACCCATCTTTGTATTTTGGGCTCTTTAAAGAATACTAGACAGATTCACAAAAAAAAAAAAATATATATATTTTTAGAAAGGCGTTTTCCCAGTTGATGCTTTACATGCCATCTACACTGGTTAGCAGTAGTGGAGCATGTCAGCATAGCTCCATCAACTGTATAGTGGCTACTGCACATCTCCCCCTTGATTAAGAATGGGGTCATGCAGTGCACAGCAACGGCCACTACACCATTGATGGAACCGAGCTATTCAGCCACACTACTGCCAACATCCGGCTGTCACTGGGACCTAGAAAAGCTGAACAGTGGGGGTCCAGCCCATCACCGATCAGATATTGATGACTTATCCAGGAGGGCCACGTTCACCATTTTACATCTGGATTTGTAAACCAAAATCAGGAGTGGAACAATCAGAAAAGTAGAATATAAACACGTCACCTCTTCTGTATTTATCACCCATTGATTAGATACTGAACATGGCCTTAGGATAGGTCATCAGTATAAAAAGTGGTGGAGTATCCTTTTAAGAAAGGTTTTGTAAAATTGGAATTTGTGTTTGTTGTATTTGGAAAGATTGAATAAAAATTTTATCTGAGTAAAGAAAAAAAGTTTAAGCGCCAAACATACACAAAATAAAGGAGCGATAATTTTTTTGGGTCACCTGATTGTGCGTCGCTTTAGTCCTACACAATAATTGCATAGAAACACATTGTATCATCTAAAATGTTTCTACCCCTGCTCCCTGTTCTTACCATAGCCGACATGGCAGCAGACACAGAGCCACCTCCGGGGGTGGCCGTCCGCGCCCCCACACTCTGCACAAACCCTTTCAACGTCTGTGTGATAAGTGATCCAGACACGTCGTCTTCAACAAGATACCTACGATACATAATGTGCATTCATTATCAATTACAGCTAAGAACTTTGGGGTAGAATCGGCAGAATACCGGTCGGTAGGAGGGAAGGTTCAACTTACTCTATAATTCTTTTCGGAGGTTCAAAAGGAGCCAATGAATCAAGTCCAAGTCTGTTAATAACCTTGACAAGAAGGAAAAAATATAAAACAGTTCAGTATATAATACAAATCTGTTGGGTTCTCATCCTAAATAATATTCAATATAATTTACAGGGAATCTGTCAACAGGTATTCGCTACCCCATCTGAGAGCATGATGTAGGGAAAGAGACCCTGATTCCAGCAGTCACTTTACAGAGTGCAGCCGTTGTGATATAAACTTTATACGTACCACCACTGATTAGCAGCTGTATGTACAGTATATCGAAAGTACAACACATCTTAGTAAGCCACACACTGAAATCAGTGTCTCAGCCCCTTCCTGCTGACAGATTTAAAATTATGCATAAATCAAGATTTTGTTGAACAAAATGAAATTTGTGAGTAGCACATTGTATAATCTGCCCTAGAAAAGCCATAATATGGGAATGGTAATCTGTCGGAACAGGAGCTTATGAATAACTGGTCCTACATTGAAGGAAGGCGAAGATTACCAGTCGAATTTTGTGTTCTTCCTCCAATATAAACAAGTTTTCTTCTTTGATATAATATTCTGCAGAAGTTAACAAGGCTTGAAGAGGCACTAAACCCACCAACTGCGAGCCGAGAATCGGAAGACTCAACTCCTAAAGCAAGACAAAGTAGTTTAGCTAAACCAAAAAAGTAACCTACACGGCTAACCGGCACAAAAATTAAAAATTAAGCACCTTGGCATCTTTGTGCGTTTCTTTATACACCTCGTGAAGAGGAGTCATTTCATAATCTAGTATGTTTACAGACACTTGAGCCAGATTCTCCTCTTGCAGGTACCAGCCAATCGCCTGCACTTTTTTGAGACGTCCAGGCTGAAATAAAAGGGGAAAAAAAAAGCATTGGAAAAGCTTTGCAATTTGCAAGTCAAGAAGAGCTTTTTTGAAAGTGCTCTGATCATGACAAGTATTCAAGTAACCACCAGTAATACCAATCAAATGGCAGTGTCAATGAAGAACATTTTAGCTGCAAGTCTCAGGAAATCTGGCACTAGATTTAGGCAGCCTGATTTGAGAGACTCCGACGTTAGCATTCTGTCACCTGTAATCAAGAACACACTGCAGCAGCTACAGAAGAAGAGTACTACAAAGACATCCTACTAGGTGACAGGCCATCAGGGTTTCTCGCACTATAGGTTAACCTGTAGTGCAAACCTGACTACAGAGTCTCCAACATTGAAGTCAATGTGAATAAGTATGCAGAAGTACGTGCTAGACCAACATCTGGGGTCAGAATATGGGCAGAGTGGTCTCCTCAGCTAGACTCAACAGCCTCATATACGAGTGGTCAGGAAATCCACGGCTGGTCCCGATATCACCATCAGAGATCACAAAATGGTCATATAATTAACATGTTGCATCTCATTACTAAAGCTGGGCCCTCTATTCAGAATGCAAACAATTCCGTTGGATTTAGTCATACTTTACCGCGTATAGAACATTTCTGCTCACCTGACCTTTCCCGCGACCACCTTCTCTGATGTTAAGCGCTATACGATGAGCAAGCTCCTTTGTAGTTAGTAGGTTTATATTGTACGCTATGAGAAATTTCCGGGCTCCCGTCACAGTTGCCCCCCAACTTGGAACAAAAACTGGCTCCCCATAATCTGGTTTCCATTCTGTATTTTGCAACTAGGAGAAAAAAAAAAAAAAGAAGTTAAAATAAAGTAAACTCGAGATCAGTCTGAATTACATAAAAGATCACCAATGGCAGCACATCGTTCTGTGTAAACAGGACCTGCGTTCCCTAAAATATTGGCAGCCTGTGCACACAGAATCATCCATTAGTGAGCGTACTGTGCGCATCTGAATTGAGGTTGGTCACTGTTGCTTTTTAAAAATGCCAAAGACAAGATTTTGTTATTCACACAACCTGTAAATCAACATAATGTACAGTGAGACCCATATTCTAGGGCTATATCACTTACTGAGCTGATAGCTGTAGTTTTGAAAAAAAAACAAAACGCTATTTTATCAGCAGGAGATTATCACAAGAGGACTTGTAAACCTGCTGCCATGTATTCCTCCATATTCATGAGCTCTGTATAACCCCACCCCCACCACTGATTGGCTGCTTTCTGCCTATGCACAGTGTACACAGAAAGAAAGCTGCCAATCAGTGGTGTGAATGAGGCTATACAGAGCTCATGAATATGGAAGACTTCATGGCAGCAGGTTTACTAGTCCTCTTGTGATAATCTCCTGCTGATAAAATAGTGATTTTATCAAATCTACAGCAAGCAGCCCAGTAAGTGACATCACTGGAATCAGAGGTGACAAAAATCTGATGGCAAATCACCTATTATCGTAAAGGACCCCATTAAAATTGACCCGCAATTGAAGATACAACAAGACTGATAAAACATTGGTCATCATGACTTATTGTAGTGAACATATTTATCTAAAATAACTTCCTATTGTACACAAACAACTACCCAAATAAATGATAAATATGCTACATGGTAAAGAGTTAGAAAATTAAAGATTTATAACCATATAATATACCTTGGTGGGAAGAGCTTCATACTCTCCAGCTCTCACAGCGGGGAGAGTCCTTCGATTCTCAGTGCGTGCAGCCTCTGCATAAAGATACACTAAAATAAAAGGAGAAAAAAATAAAATAAATAAAAATAAAAAGTTTGATAGTTTAATAGACAAGTGCACTGAAATTACTCATTAATATACTGTAGCAACAGGCTGTAGACATGGGGGAAGAAATACAAAAACATCTGCGAGAAGTTTGGAAAGAAACTGGGGAGAACATACAAACACATACTGATCGGGATTGTGGGCCCCAATGGGGACAGGGATAATGTCTGCAAATGTAAAGGGAGATGGAATTAATGAAGCTGAGCTAAGATCAGTATAATAGAATTTATTGCTGAAACCAAATATTCTATTAACATTCTCTTGCAATTTACAGTATTTTTTTTTTTTTAACTATAAGACGCACTTTTTTCCCCAAAATTTTTTTGGTGCGTCGTATGGTCGCAATATACTTACAAATCCTGTGGTGGTGGCAGCGGTCCAGATGCAGCCTCCCTTCCCAGGCTGGTGCAGATATGGCAGTGCGGCTGGGCTCTGTGGTATGGTGGGCTGTGCTCCAGGGCAGTGGCAGCGGCTCTCTGCTCCGTGGGGGGCTCCGCTGGCATTTCGTCAAAGCCCGGAGGCCCCCGCTCATCCGATAATGCCATGATGCGGTTGCCTCTGGGTACATGGGCGCCAGGAAGATGGCCACCGAGCCGGCGCACGCTCAGATTCAACTTTTGGCAACGAGATCTCGTCCCGAGATCTGAATCTTGAGCGTGCGCCGGCCATGTTCCTGGAGGCCACCGCAACATGACATTAATGGATGAGTGGGGGCCTCCGGGCTTTGACAAAATGCCAGCAGAGCACAGAGAGCCACCACCCCTGCCTCATCACAGAACCCGTCTGGGATTTCCCGGAGGCCACCGCACCAGCCTGGACCACCGAATGACCCCTGTGACCACTCCTCCATCTGTGCCCATCCCCTCACTGGTAAGCTGAATTTGGACCCCCATTTGACACATTTCCTCCCCCCCCCCCCCCCATTTTCCTTCTGAAAATTTGGGGTGCGTCTTATGGTCCGGTGCATGTTATAGTCCAAAAAAAAAAAACGGTAAGCATCGCCTACTAAAAAGTCTTCACTAGTCTCTAGATGCCGTCACATGTAATCCACACATGCTCTTATCCAGAAGGTCTCCAGTTTCCCCTTCTTTGAATTATACAATTTGCCATTCTTACCCCTCTAATAGGCATCAGCTCCCATCTCCCAACAGGATTCTACTATGGCCCAATGGTCGCCTCAACTGCTGAGCTTGCCACTCTTGGCTGAAATTCAATTATCCATTTCCTATCTACATTTGGAGTGCCCACCAGGGCCGTGGGGTACTCGGGCCGGGTTGGACAGTTCTTCGGGGGTTGTTTTCACGGCAGCAGTGACCTGGTCAGTGGCCCTGGGTGTCCAATGAAATGAGAATGAAGGGGGAATAAAGTTTATAGGGGATTAGTTTGTGACGCCACCCGTGGTGTTCAGCAATAAGGAAATGGCCGACACTGCAGTTCAGGTCCACTGGGGCAGTGGACGGGTAGAGCTAGGCCCCAGGGCAGTTAAAGTCAATGATGGTGAATGTTGTAGTGCAGGGCAGGTGACGTAGTAAATAATTCTGAGGACACAGCAGGGTGGAGTCTTCACAGTTCTTATGTACAGTCCCCAGCAGGGTGCTGTGTCCATGATCCAGCCAGCTCTCAAGTAATTTGGGGTTCACTTTCCCCGAGACTCCCTTTCTTATGCTCCTTCCCTGGCCGTCTCTTTGAGCTGGCTTCACCCTCCTGCCCTGCGCCTCATACAGTGTTCCAAGCCAGCAGCCTCGGATCCTGTCAGGTGACATCCTCCTGGTCCCCTTGATCCTATATGGCTGCCTTTTCAGTGAATGTATGTGCCAGCCACATCCACACACAGATACCACAGCCTCCGGCTTGCTAGCCGAGTCTTGTAGTTCCTCCACTAGTCTGGGAGCTGGTCCCCCCACTGTGACCTGGTCCTTCCACCCGACTACGGTCAGCATGGATTCGGGCACCCAGGGTGGATTCCTCACTTCCCTGGCCCCTAGGACCCCTTCCTTCCTTCTCTCAGGAGCTTCTCGCTCCACGTCTGCTCTCCTCCACTCCTTACTGACTCACTCCACCTTCAACTCTCTCTCCACCCACACCCTCTACCTAGTTCACCCTCCAGCCTGAGATGGGGCCCTCCCTCAATAGGGTCCACCCTTATCCCCTGGCCGGGAGTGGTGTTTGATGCTAGTGTGGGTCTCGGGTAGTGCCCCCTCCTTACCCGAGAGCGGAGTACCACACCTCTGGCTGAGGTGCAGTACCTCTGTGGTGACTGAACCTTCAGGGGCACCACACATTTTCTTTGTTGAGAACATATTTCTGCTGGTAAATCTGGGTTATACCTGGCAAATAACCATGGTAATACATGGGTCCGAGAGTAATTTTTCTCCTTTTTAAAAAGATCAAGATTTTGGTCGACCAATTTTGCGATGTTAAGTTGGAGGCGAAGGTATTGGTTGAAAGACTAACGAGAAGCAAATGGGAATGGCGCCTTAAAAAGGTCACCTGAATCTATTAGAGATTTTGTTTATAAAACTCCACAACGTGGAAGAATTTGCCCCACTCCATCCCCTCACTGAATTCAGTTACGGCTAGTGTTGAGCATTCCGATACCGCAAGTATCGGCCGATGCTTGCGGGTATCGGAATTCCGATACCGAGATCCGATACTTTTGTGGTATCGGGTATCGGTATCGAAACAACATTAATGTAAAAATGTGTAAAAGAGAGAATTAAAATAAAAAATATTGCTATACTCACCTCTCCGACGCAGCCTGGACCTCACCGAGGGAAGCGGCAGCGTTTTTTGTTTAAAATTCGCGCGTTTACTTCCTTACGTGAAGTCCCGGCTTGTGATGGGTCGCGTGCCGCCCATGTGGCGGCGACGCAACCAATCACAGCAAGCCGTGACGTAATTTCAGGTCATTCAGTATTTTAAAATTACGCTCCGGCTTTGTGATTGGTTGCGTCGCAGTCACATGGGCGACGCAACCAATCACAGCAAGCCGTGACGTAATTTCAGGTCCTTAAGGATTTTAAAATTACGTCCCGGCTTTGTGATTGGTTGCGTCGCATTGGTTGCATTTTAAAATGCGCGCGTGTCCAGCCTCCCGTGACGTCCCGGCTTGTGATTGGTTGCGTCGCCCATGTGACTGCGACGCAACCAATCACAAAGCCGGGACGTAATTTTAAAATCCTTAAGGACCTGAAATTACGTCACGGCTTGCTGTGATTGGTTGCGTCGCCCATGTGACTGCGACGCAACCAATCACAAAGCCGGAGCGTAATTTTAAAATACTGAATGACCTGAAATTACGTCACGGCTTGCTGTGATTGGTTGCGTCGCTGCCACATGGGCGGCACGCGACCAATCACAAGCCGGGACTTCACGTAAGGAAAGAAAAGCGCGAATTTTAAGTAAACAACGCTGCCGGTTCCCTGGCTGAGGTCCAGGCTGCGTCGGAGAGGTGAGTATAGCAATATTTTGTATTTTAATTCTTTCTTTTACACATTAATATGGATCCCAGGGCCTGAAGGAGAGTTTCCTCTCCTTCAGACCCTGGGAACCATCAGGAATACCGTCCGATACTTGAGTCCCATTGACTTGTATTGGTATCGGGTATCGGTATCGGATTGGATCCGATACTTTGCCGGTATCGGCCAATACTTTCAAGTATCGGACGGTATCGCTCAACACTAGTTACGGCATGTCACAGCGTGCTGTGGCCCTTACTGTGGGACATCCTGAAGATTTTTTAACTTATTGGATAAAGTAATATCCTACCCCCCCCCCCCCCCCCCCCCATTTTTGACATCCAGCCTTACTAAAGCAGACAGCTGGGGGCTGTATATTGACCCCCTGCCTAAAGATAACAGCCTGCAATTCTGGCGCTTTGCCCTGTAGCGGTGGAGAGTGTGAGTTGCCACTAATACTTTGGTTTAAGGGCAATCATCAGATATATATCTAAATAGCGCAAAGGATTGTTATTTTACCAAGTTGGCCTCCTGAACTAGGTTTCCCTAAACTTCGTATGATTTATTTATAGGAATCAAAAAAGTTTCACCGAAATAAGGGCTATAAACGCCCATTTCTTACCTGGGACATGCAGCTCATTCGCTAGTCTTTCAGCAAAGTTGTTTGCGCAGGAAACACATTCAGCCATGGTCACATTTCGGACAGGAATAAATGGACACACATCCAGAGCGCCCATACGAGGATGCTCCCCTGATGGCAATGACATAAGTGTGGAATATGTAGTTATGTATACATTAAGTCAATGGGCAGGAAGCTCTCCAGATCTCAATCCAGTTGAGAATCAGTGGTCAATCCTCAAAAAGTAGAAGAGGAATATAATGCTCTCCTGCTATATTTCCAAAGATGACAGGTTAATATGAGGGAGGCAGACACTTACCTTTGTGTTTGCTCATATCAATCATCTTAAAAGCAATGCGTGCTGCATTCAGCGCCCCTTCAACAACTGCCTCTGGGGAACCCACGAAGGTGTACACCGTTCTGTTGGTGGATGCTCCAGGGTCCACATCCAACAATCGACATCCTTCAGTCGCAAAAATAGCTGCTGCCAGCGCATCAACAGTCTGGATAACAGGAAGATTGTAAGGGCGGACTTAATAATCTGGATACTCTTTCCCCATGGAACGAAAGCAAAGGCTCATTCAGTTTTTTTCCCCCTCACACATACAAGAAAACTGGTCTCAGATAGGTGTGCCTTTCTTTGATAGAAAAAATAAAAAACCACACAAGGTATCTAGCAGCCCATGAAAAACAGTCTGCACTTGGATGGCATCCAAGTGTAGTCCAATTTTTTTTTTTTTCATAGATCAAAATCATCAATTCAAGTCTAACAAATCAATATTGAACAAGTCTCCACAATTTCACATGTATCTTTCAGTCTGTAAAAATATATTAATATGTATGCGAACAACCCCATAGACTATACTAGTTAAGAGTTCAAATTGGTTAAATAAAATAAATAGATCTCACATGTGAAAAACAGGCATCTAACTGAGCCCTAACCCGCATGTAAGCAGAGCCTTTTATATTTAGGAGCCATTTTTTGCACAAATTTGTTAATAGTGAACGACATTTGTTACAACCTCTTAAAATTAATATAAAACGCTGAATAGGAGAATTTGTTCCGCAGCGATTCACCTACGGTCGCATGTTGACCGGTGGATCTGCAGCAGCCGGCACTATAGGCTTGTGAACATTTTACATCAGGTGAGCAGTTACATTACAGGCGAATCTGCTCTTAAATTGTGAGATAAGACACTATCTGCGCTTCCTCTTTCCTGCACAGTATATTACTAAAATTAATATAAAGCAATAGCATCAGAATTACATCCAATTCCAGCAAAGAAAAATACAAAAAATATCTTTTGTCTGTCCACTCTATAAAAAGGCACGCTGACTACTATGATAAAAAGTGAGTTTTACAGATGGCCCAAAATTTGCAGGATACGTGCTGACTGTCCCAAACATTGCTGTAATAGTAACACCTTTACCTCTTTGCTTGTTCCTTCTGAAAAATTTGGGACACATTCCACAAGTTTGGCCATAGTTCCGCTCACATTCACCCGTCCTTCCCCTGAGAGCTGTCAGTCTGTCTGTCTGCAGAGCGATTCAGGAGCTGTTTGTTGTCCTACACGCAGCAGTTACAAATTAACTAATCAATGGGAGTCACGTGATGAGAAAAACCTTCAGACGCCTCACAGAGGTCTATGTTATCATTTAATGAATATTTTGGAATCAATAAAATGCAATAGTAATGGTATGCCAATCAAACTATCTTTGCAACATTTATGTTATTGGCAAAATTTAACTTTGTCAAATTTAATTTATTAAAATTTATTGAAATGATTTGATCACAACAACACTGGCAAAAGACGAGAAGCTGTTCTGCAGGACCTGGCAGCCGCCGCTACATATTAGGCTATGTTTCCACACACGTGAAAAAAAAAGGAAATGTGTCTCAGTGTATTTTATAGGAAAACACAATCCTTTAAAAAGCATGGACCTGTGAATAGCAGCGCCAATTATAATGGGTACATGTTGGATCTGTGAAAAAAAAGGATACAATGTGGACGTCTGAATGAGGCCTTACATGGAGCTGGTTTTTGTGGCTCAGGTGCATGTGTATATTTCCGTCCGCCGCTGGAGCAGTTGATCAGCGGGGGGTGCCAGGTTTCGGACCCCCACAGATCTGATATTGATGACATATTCTTTGGATAGCGCATCAGTATTTTGTGCCTGGACGACCCCTTTAATATTACAACTCTCAATATGGCCTGACAAGGTGTAGCTCAGAGAGTGGCGTATTCTGGATCACTGCAGAGGTCAGAGAACACGTTCTACAAAACAGTAATATTTGGGAGTAAGAGTCCTGTACAGACAGACAAAGGTAACTGGTCCCATTTAATGTTTAACCAGTTGTTGGGCAATCACTCTAAGCAAATAAGGCTAATGGGCGATACCTATACCCAGGCTCATATAGTGCGAAAGGACAAGGACCTCTATCAGAGAAGGAATTCCCTCCAAGAATGACCGAATACAAGGGCTAGTTCCCATGACCATAAAGCGGACGTATTTCTTGTCCATAATCAATGCGCCTCCTGACCTGAAATAACAGCATCATTAAAGCTTAAAGGGGTTTTCTAGGTTTCTAGGTTGGGCCAAATTTTCAGCAAGTACTGTAGAATGCCTAATCCTAATGACAAAAGAAAAAAGACAAGGCGCCCCCAATGTGTCACACTGTTTAAAAAACACACATACAATCCTTTGTAGGGAATGTGCTCACCTATTGAAGTTGTGAAACTAGGTCACAACTCCCAAGAAGGCATAATCGTAGCAGCAGGTCTCCACAAGAATCCAAAAGGATGCTGGAGGTAATAGTCTTAGGCGAACTGAAGACCGCGCACACGAGGTAGATTTAAGGTGGTTTATTGAAGCCTACGCGTTTCAAGAGCTATCTTGCTCTCTTATTCAGGGCATATAGTACAACACACAAATATGGGGTATATTTATACAAAAGGGAAGGGGAGGGGCCCCAAGGCCCTTGTATTATGATACATAAACACCTTTAAAACACATATTAATAACATATAAAAACATTACTCTTTATTATTTATAACCTAGGAACATTAATTGATATAAATAGAAAAAATAAATTTAAAATTTAAAAATATAAATAAGCCCTGAAAAAAAACACATAAGTAACCTAATGGGTATTCGAACCGGGGAACTTTGTATAATAATTCTATTGTTTAAGCTATTCTAGTCCTTGCGCCACAGAATACTGATAAGTTCTTTATTAATTTCTCTTGTGGAGATAAAAAAATCTGAAAATGATCTTATGGGCAAAAGAGCAAAATATTGCAGAAAAAGAAAAAACAATATATGCCGTTATTAATTACTAAAAAATTGCATGGAGTAATTGTTATTATAAATTATATACAGTTAAAAAATATTAAAATTATTACAACATGAGTAGTACTAGAACCATCCCATGGGACCAAAAGAAAAATTGTTATTTGGAATGAGGCTCAATGATAGGAACCACACTTCAATTAGAGAATTTATTCAGTCACAGGAGGTCTGACATTACATTTAGCCCTTCAGGCTCCAGAGAATTCAAGGTATATATCCAAAAAACCTCTTTCTTATTGAGTGACTGTGTGCGATTAGGGACATGTGCAGGAACGTGATCAATGGGGTGAACATGAAATAGTGAAGGATTACTATTATGTGAGATGCTGAAGTGTTTGGAAAGACCATGTTTGAGATAACCTATTTTAATATTGTGTCGGTGGGAATTCATACGGAGGTGAAGTGGTTGTGTTGTCCTGCCAACATATATCTTGTTGCATGGACAAGTAATAATGTAAATAACATAGGAGGTAGTGCAGGTGAAATGGTGACTGATTGGAAAAGGGTAAGGAAAAGAGGAGTGTTTAAATGCTGTACTGGTATGTGCTATGATACCACAGCACAAACATTTCTTGTGAGAGCATTTGAATATACCTGGTTTTAGTGAAGAAGGTGATTTTTTTCGTTCATCAGGGAGTCTGCTAGGTGCCAGTTTATTTTTCAAGCTGGGTGCTCTCCTAAAGATAATTTTAGGATGTTGCGGCACCAGCTTTCCCAGTATATTATCCTCTCTTACTATGTGCCACAACTCATTGATGGATTTTTTAATGAATTTGTGGTCTGTGCTGAATGTGGTTACAAAACTACAGGTGTATTCTTCTGGGCTGGCTACAAGGTCAACTTTTTCTTTTTTTAGTAACAATTCTTGATTAAAATTCTTATAAACATGTTCAAGTGCTCTATTCACCAACTCTCTGGGGTATTTTTGTGCTAAAAACTTATTTTTTAAAATCTCAGATTGGTCCTTAAAATCACTATCAGAAGAACAATTTTTCCTAATACGCATGAACTGGCTTTTTGGAATGTTACAAAGCCATTTATCAAGATGGTTGCTATTATAATGAACATAGCTATTACTATATACTTTTTAAAAAAAGTTTTTTGTATGAATCTCTCCATCCACAATGAAAAATGTCACATCTAGATAGTTAATGGCAGTTTTGTTAAAAACAGAAGTAAACTCAAGACCCCAGGGGTTGTTATTGAGCTCTGACATTAAAAATTCCGGAGGTTTAAAAGTTGTGTCCCAAATAAAAACAAGATCATCAATATAACGTCCATAAAAAACCATGCAATCAATAAAAGCACTATTATAGATAAAAGAATTCTCAAAGTGACCCATAAATAAATTAGCATATGTAGGCGCTACCCGGGAACCCATCGCTGCACCACGTGTCTGGTGGTACAGTTCACCCAAAAAAGTAAAATAATTATTTTTTAAAATGAACTCCATTCCTGACATTAAAAACTGTTTTTGTTTATCCAATAATCTCGGATCTGTATTCATAAATAATTTAATACTTTCAAGTCCAATTTCATGTTTGATATTTGTATATAGGGAGCACACATCAACTGTAACAAATATATAACTGTCTTTCCATTTTATATTTCTAATGAGTTTGATCGCATGTGCAGAATCCTTGATATAGCTCCTCAATTGGGTAACATGTAACTGCATGATGCTATCTATATACCTGGATAGATTTGAGGTTAGGGAACCAATACCCGAGATAATGGGGCGACCAGGGGGATTTTTAAGGCTCTTGTGAATTTTGGGAATATGATACATAAATGGTACACTTGGATTTATTATAGAAAGATACTTGTTCTCATTCTCATTTAAGACACCACTGTCAAAGGCATCCTTAATCATGGAATTGTAAACTTTTTGCATTTCAGAAAAAGGGTCATTACTTATTTTGGAATAGAACTCATGGTCAGACAGAATGTTATAGGCTTCTTTAATATAGTCACCTCGGTCCTGCACCACTATACCACCACCCTTATCTGCAGCTTTAATGACTATCTCCATATTATTTTTAAGTTTTGAAAGAGAAGCTTTCTCACCTGGTGTTAAATTCCCACTTTTTTGTGGTTTTGCCTTGGAATTTTTTTCAATATTATTAAATTTTTTTAGTAGTAAATTAGAGAATGTTTCCAAATGAGGACCCTTACTGTCTGTCGGGTAAAATTTGCTTTGTCTTTTAACATCCAAATGTAATCCTGTGGTTTCAAGTGTATTAGAGAGTCCTTCATAGTCAGTAGTATTATGGACATGTTTTTTAATTTCATAATGTCTCTTTAAAGTGAGTTTTCTCACAAAACTGTGCACATCAAGAAATACCTCAAGATTCTTACTACCTGAATTAGGGCAGTATGAGAGACCTCTAGATAAAAGAGTTAAATCATTTGTAGTCAGTGCCAAGGAGGAGAGGTTAAAAACATTGTTAGGTGTTATTGAGGATCGTTTTTGCCTTTTTTCCTTCCCTTTTCCTCTTGACCCTCTATATTTACTTTTCTTTTTAATTGAGCCTTGTGAAAAAAATGAGGGATAGTTTTAGAATTGGTAGTACTATTTATATCAAGGGAGGAAATAGAGGTAGATGGAATTGAGTTATCAACCCTTGGAAGAAAAGGGACAGCTGCTGAGCATCCTGCTCCTGAATTGTCAATAATGACAGGTGTACACTTGATAGGGGCAGTTGCAGCCGGGGTGGTGTCAGATGTCTTATGTATTAGGTTTGTACTAATATTATTATTATTATTGTTGCCAATGTTTATGGTTACATCGTCTAAATAAATCAAAGGTTCTTCTGATACTGAAACTTCGTGAATGGACAGATTTAATAGATTCTCATCAATATCATTTTTACATACATCATTAGCATCAGCAGTTTTTATCTCTGGGTCAAAAAGCGGTAATGTGAAGGAAGCTGACTCCCTTCTGTTTTTTAACACTAATTCAGCTGATTCAGATAAGGGTTTGGAAATTTTGTTCTCAGCAGATTTCTCAAATTTTTCAATATTGCTGTCAATAACTTTGTTTAGATCTACAGTGCTGCCTCCTGCTGTGATCCACTCACACTAATGGAATACTTCCAGCACCGTCTCTTGTCTAGAGAACGTCTGATCCTGCAGACAGTCGGATCCAAAATTACTATACCACCAGACACTATTACTACCCAGGATTTCTCGGAGGAAGATACTAATCTTATGAAGAAATTGTTCCACAACTTGGAGGAGAACATTAAAGAAGAAATACATCAAAGTCTGGATGCAAGGTTTCTTGATATTTATATAGATGAACATTTATGTCCACGGGGATTACGTATAGACCTTAGATGTCCGTTCCCCACGGACAAAGATTTAAATAATGAATGGAGCACAATATTATCCGATTGTATGCACAGAATTTTAGGCTGCCTGTATAAAAAAAGAACCTTCCTTGCTGAACAAGCAACCATGAGGGTGCAAAAAATCAGCAATTAACTATTAAGGTTTAATAATCATCCTTTATATAGAAATATTAATTCCAGTATCTCTACGAATGTAACTAAAATTGAACATGATGCTATTATCAGGAGGTCTAAAAAACTGACCAGAGACCGAATTGATTTTGGTCTTATTTTGAGTGAACCTACTCATAGTGAGGGTGAAAGTATGGAGGTTACACCTGCCGTATTAACCCCGTCATTGGTTAATAATCATACACGCACCTTTGTTAACAGTAACAAATATTCTCAAAGGGGAACCCATCCAGGGGGTACAAAAAATTGTAGTAGGAATAATAATAATAAAAATTTGGAAAGCATTAATGATCACACTGTAGATCTAAACAAAGTTATTGACAGCAATATTGAAAAATTTGAGAAATCTGCTGAGAACAAAATTTCCAAACCCTTATCTGAATCAGCTGAATTAGTGTTAAAAAACAGAAGGGAGTCAGCTTCCTTCACATTACCGCTTTTTGACCCAGAGATAAAAACTGCTGATGCTAATGATGTATGTAAAAATGATATTGATGAGAATCTATTAAATCTGTCCATTCACGAAGTTTCAGTATCAGAAGAACCTTTGATTTATTTAGACGATGTAACCATAAACATCGGCAACAATAATAATAATATTAGTACAAACCTAATACATAAGACATCTGACACCACCCCGGCTGCAACTGCCCCTATCAAGTGTACACCTGTCATTATTGACAATTCAGGAGCAGGATGCTCAGCAGCTGTCCCTTTTCTTCCAAGGGTTGATAACTCAATTCCATCTACCTCTATTTCCTCCCTTGATATAAATAGTACTACCAATTCTAAAACTATCCCTCATTTTTTTCACAAGGCTCAATTAAAAAGAAAAGTAAATATAGAGGGTCAAGAGGAAAAGGGAAGGAAAAAAGGCAAAAACGATCCTCAATAACACCTAACAATGTTTTTAACCTCTCCTCCTTGGCACTGACTACAAATGATTTAACTCTTTTATCTAGAGGTCTCTCATACTGCCCTAATTCAGGTAGTAAGAATCTTGAGGTATTTCTTGATGTGCACAGTTTTGTGAGAAAACTCACTTTAAAGAGACATTATGAAATTAAAAAACATGTCCATAATACTACTGACTATGAAGGACTCTCTAATACACTTGAAACCACAGGGTTACATTTGGATGTTAAAAGACAAAGCAAATTTTACCCGACAGACAGTAAGGGTCCTCATTTGGAAACATTCTCTAATTTACTACTAAAAAATTTTAATAATATTGAAAAAAATTCCAAGGCAAAACCACAAAAAAGTGGGAATTTAACACCAGGTGAGAAAGCTTCTCTTTCAAAACTTAAAAATAATATGGAGATAGTCATTAAAGCTGCAGATAAGGGTGGTGGTATAGTGGTGCAGGACCGAGGTGACTATATTAAAGAAGCCTATAACATTCTGTCTGACCATGAGTTCTATTCCAAAATAAGTAATGACCCTTTTTCTGAAATGCAAAAAGTTTACAATTCCATGATTAAGGATGCCTTTGACAGTGGTGTCTTAAATGAGAATGAGAACAAGTATCTTTCTATAATAAATCCAAGTGTACCATTTATGTATCATATTCCCAAAATTCACAAGAGCCTTAAAAATCCCCCTGGTCGCCCCATTATCTCGGGTATTGGTTCCCTAACCTCAAATCTATCCAGGTATATAGATAGCATCATGCAGTTACATGTTACCCAATTGAGGAGCTATATCAAGGATTCTGCACATGCGATCAAACTCATTAGAAATATTAAATGGAAAGACAGTTATATATTTGTTACAGTTGATGTGTGCTCCCTATATACAAATATCAAACATGAAATTGGACTTGAAAGTATGAAATTATTTATGAATACAGATCCGAGATTATTGGATAAACAAAAACAGTTTTTAATGTCAGGAATGGAGTTCATTTTAAAAAATAATTATTTTACTTTTTTGGGTGAACTGTACCACCAGACACGTGGTGCAGCGATGGGTTCCCGGGTAGCGCCTACATATGCTAATTTATTTATGGGTCACTTTGAGAATTCTTTTATCTATAATAGTGCTTTTATTGATTGCATGGTTTTTTATGGACGTTATATTGATGACCTTGTTTTTATTTGGGACACAACTTTTAAACCTCCGGAATTTTTAATGTCAGAGCTCAATAACAACCCCTGGGGTCTTGAGTTTACTTCTGTTTTTAACAAAACTGCCATTAACTATCTAGATGTGACATTTTTCATTGTGGATGGAGAGATTCATACAAAAAACTTTTTTAAAAAAGTAGATAGTAATAGCTATGTTCATTATAATAGCAACCATCTTGATAAATGGCTTTGTAACATTCCAAAAAGCCAGTTCATGCGTATTAGGAAAAATTGTTCTTCTGATAGTGATTTTAAGGACCAATCTGAGATTTTAAAAAATAAGTTTTTAGCACAAAAATACCCCAGAGAGTTGGTGAATAGAGCACTTGAGCATGTTTATAAGAATTTTAATCAAGAATTGTTACTAAAAAAAGAAAAAGTTGACCTTGTAGCCAGCCCAGAAGAATACACCTGTAGTTTTGTAACCACATTCAGCACAGACCACAAATTCATTAAAAAATCCATCAATGAGTTGTGGCACATAGTAAGAGAGGATAATATACTGGGAAAGCTGGTGCCACAACATCCTAAAATTATCTTTAGGAGAGCACCCAGCTTGAAAAATAAACTGGCACCTAGCAGACTCCCTGATGAACGAAAAAAATCACCTTCTTCACTAAAACCAGGTATATTCAAATGCTCTCACAAGAAATGTTTGTGCTGTGGTATCATAGCACATACCAGTACAGCATTTAAACACTCCTCTTTTCCTTACCCTTTTCCAATCAGTCACCATTTCACCTGCACTACCTCCTATGTTATTTACATTATTACTTGTCCATGCAACAAGATATATGTTGGCAGGACAACACAACCACTTCACCTCCGTATGAATTCCCACCGACACAATATTAAAATAGGTTATCTCAAACATGGTCTTTCCAAACACTTCAGCATCTCACATAATAGTAATCCTTCACTATTTCATGTTCACCCCATTGATCACGTTCCTGCACATGTCCCTAATCGCACACAGTCACTCAATAAGAAAGAGGTTTTTTGGATATATACCTTGAATTCTCTGGAGCCTGAAGGGCTAAATGTAATGTCAGACCTCCTGTGACTTAATAAATTCTCTAATTGAAGTGTGGTTCCTATCATTGAGCCTCATTCCAAATAACAATTTTTCTTTTGGTCCCATGGGATGGTTCTAGTACTACTCATGTTGTAATAATTTTAATATTTTTTAACTGTATATAATTTATAATAACAATTACTCCATGCAATTTTTTAGTAATTAATAACAGCATATATTGTTCTTTTTTTTTTTTTTTTCTGCAATATTTTGCTCTTTTGCCCATAAGATCATTTTCAGATTTTTTTATCTCCACAAGAGAAATTAATAAAGAACTTATCAGTATTCTGTGGCGCAAGGACTAGAATAGCTTAAACAATAGAATTATTATACAAAGTTCCCCGGTTCGAATACCCATTAGGTTACTTATGTGTTTTTTTTCAGGGCTTATTTATATTTTTAAATTTTAAATTTATTTTTTCTATTTATATCAATTAATGTTCCTAGGTTATAAATAATAAAGAGTAATGTTTTTATATGTTATTAATATGTGTTTTAAAGGTGTTTATGTATCATAATACAAGGGCCTTGGGGCCCCTCCCCTTCCCTTTTGTATAAATATACCCCATATTTGTGTGTTGTACTATATGCCCTGAAGAAGAGAGCAAGATAGCTCTTGAAACGCGTAGGCTTCAATAAACCACCTTAAATCTACCTCGTGTGCGCGGTCTTCAGTTCGCCTAAGGCTTCTTTCACACTTCAGTTGTTTGGCGTCAGTCACTTCCGACAAAGTGACGGATCGACGGATCCGTCACAATTGTTGGAAAAACGGATGTAACGGATCCGTTTTTTGACGGATCCGTTACTCGGGGGTTGTATATACTTTTTGGAGCATGCGCAATTGAAAAAAATTGAAAAAACGGATTGGGGCGACGGATCCGTCGAAATAACGGTCGCGACGGATCCGTCGCCCATAGGTGGCCATTCTATGGAATGACGGACGCGATGGATCCGTCGCGATCCGTCATTTCAACGGAGACAAAAAACGTTGCAATGACCGTCAATGTCTAGATGACGTCCGCTAAATTTTGACGGATCCGTCGCATGACGGATGGAACGGACGACCATCCGTCACAATCCGTCGCTAATGCAAGTCTATGGGGAAAAAAACTGATCCGTCGAAAAAAAAAAACGGATCCGTTTTTTGAGGAAAATGACGGTTTTAGACTGACGCCAAACAACTGAAGTGTGAAAGAGGCCTAAGACTAATCCTAATGACAGGCGCAGACAAGCAGATTTTTTGTCATCAGGGAAAATTGGATCAATCAAAGTTTGATCAAAGTGTGATCACAGTGTGATCCAATTCTGTCGGATGAAGAGAATATGGAGAAAAAAAGTCTCCATCTTCTCCATTCTGTCAGTGTATGGAAATTGGACTGCACTCAGATGTCATCCAAGTGCAATCTGATGTTTTCCACACACTCATTGACTTGCATGGCCGAGTGCGACCCAAATATTCGATTAAACTCCGCCATAAAGTGATTTTTTTTTTCCTCCGATTCTAAATCGGATGTGTGCACGGTCCCTAAGCAAAACATTGGTCAAAAGTGTGATCCAATGTGTTGTCGTATCGCACTCAGATCAAAAGTACACTCGTCCGCACCTGCCCTAAAAGCGTGTAATATATGCACTGTTAGGGTATGTCTCCACGTTCAGGATTGCATCAGGATTTGGTCAGGATTTTCCATCAGTATTTGTAAGCCAAAACCAGGAGTGGGTGATAAATGCAGAACTGGAGCATATGTTTCTATTATACTTTTCCTCTGATTGTTCCACTCCTGGTTTTGGCTTACAAATACTGATGGAAAATCCTGACCAAATCCTGATGCAATCCTGAACGTGGACACATACCCTTAAGATTTGGCTCTGCTTGCTTGAGTGGTTGTCACGTCACCATAAGTTTGTGAATTCAATGTTACATATTCGGCATGCTACAGTGCTTATCAAAAACTTGGCCTTGCCCGGAAAACCCCTTTAAGAATTTAAGGAATCCAGAGGATATTTCTCATGCACTAATGGCCGCTCTGTGCAGACTTGGGGTGACCCCCCCCCCCCCACAAGGTCCGAGGCAACAAGATTTCAGAAAGATCCGCGACACCAGCGAATCCTCATAGGGATAAAACGCAGCTTTTATTCCATTTTTAAAAACATATGGCAAAAGTAAAAAAATGAGGTAGACGATACCACGTTTCAGCCATAATAGGCCTTTTTCAAGCCAGACAATGCCTGAAAAAGGCCTATTACGGCTGAAACGTTGCACCATCCGCCTCATTTTTTTAGTTTTGCCATGTGGTTTTAAAAATAGAATAAAAGCTGTGTTTTATCCCTATGAGAATTCTCTGGTGCCGCGGATCTTTCTGAAATAGTAACCACTTTAAGGCTGCTTTCACACATCAGTTTTTTGCCGTCAGGCTCAATCCGGCGAATTTTGAAAAAAATGGATCCGGGAATGATGCCTCCGGGTCCTTTTTTTTCCCATTGACTTGTATTAGCGACGGATGGCCTCATGTTTCATCCATTGTTCACCAGATCCAGCGAAAATTGTTGATCCGACAGCCGGAGACAATGGACAAAGGTTTTTTTTGTTTCCAGCGAAAAACCGGACAGCACCAGATCCGGCGTTTGCTAGAATGACGTCACATGACGGAATCCGGCGCCGGATTCTGTTTTTTTAACTGCGCATGCTCAGATACAATTTGGGAGCCTCCCATGGGTGTTTTTAAAAAACAGATACATCGCAATCCGTCGTAAAACGGATAAAAAAAAGGAAGAAACGGATGAAAAAACGGATCCGTCGCAACAGTTTTTCAGAATTTACTCCGGATCCTTTGCTCTGCCGGATTGAGCCTGACGGCAAAAAACTGATGTGTGAAAGCGGCCTAAGATATTGTTGGTTCGCATGCCAGTCTTGGTGCTTTTTACAACCAAAAAAGTTATAACACAACAGGCCTGATTCATTATTGCATTTGTGCCTTTTTTCTATAGTTTTTGGTGTCTTTAGCCTGTTTTTCTTAATGACGTCAAATTCTTCCTTTTAAATCGTGTCTTATTTTAAGTCTTTATCTATGTCTTTGCTTGTTTTTTATGTTTGGGGGTGGAGTTTGGGCTTTCCAGATATTTTTAGCTGAATAATAACGTATGACTTTTAAAAAAAGTTGTAAAATGTTTCCACAAATGTGGAATTCTTTGGAGGGATATTTTATGTTCGCCTATAATTTATATGCAACTTTGTGAATTTTAGGCTGTGTTCACACGTTCCGTTTTTTTCGCGGTTTTTCCCGATAAAAACGCTATAAAACCGCAAAAAAACCGCATACAATAAGCATCCCATCATGTAGAATGAATTCCGCATGTTTTGTGCACATGATGCGTTTTTTTCCGTAAAAAAAACGCATACCGCACAAAATCCGGACATGCTCTATCTTTTTGCGTTTTTTTTGCGGATTTCCCACTCCAAAATGCATTGGGAAGTGTCCGGAAAAAAACGCGGCAAAAACGCATCAAAACCGCGGCAAAATCGCGGCAAAAACGCACGCGGTTTTCTTGCGGATTTCTTGCAGAAAATGTCCGGAATTCTCCGGAATTTTCTGCAAGAAATCCTGAACGTGTGCACATAGCCTTAGTGTAACGGGTGACTTTTTGTGCTAACAAGTGGCACAACAGGTTCAAGATAAAAATAAAGAGAATTTTTCATTTTGCATAAAATTTGTGAATCACAAGGGCTATTTTGAAGAATTTGGCTAAAAAAAAAATAACGAATACCACAAGACAAAAAAAGAAAAGTGACTTAAAGGGAACCTGTCACCCCAAAAATCGTATCTGAGCTAAGCCCACCGGCATCAGGGGCCTATCTATAGCATTCTGGAATGCTGTAGATAAGCCCCTGATGTAACCTGAAAGATGAGAAAAAGAGGTTAGATTATACTCACCCAGGGGCAGTCCCGCTGCGGTTCTGGTCCAATGGGCGTCACGGTCCGGTCCAGAGCCTCCTATCTTCTTACGATGACATCCTCTTCTTGTCTTCACGCTGCGGCTCTGAGGGCAGAGCAAAGTACTGCAGTGCGCAGGCGCTGGGCCTCTCTGACCTTTCCCTGCGCCTGCGCTCTGCAGTACTTTGCTCTGCCCTCAACAGGGGAGATAAAGTACGCCTGCGCTGGAGCCGCAGCAAGAAGACAAGAAGAGGACGTCATCGTATGAAGATGGGAGGCGCTGGACCGGACCACGACACCCATCGGACCCGGACCGCAGCAGGACCACCCCTGGGTGAGTATAATCTAACCTTTATTTCTCATCTTTCAGGATACATTGGGGCTTAGCTCAGATACGATTTTTGGGGTGACAGATTCCCTTTAAAAAAAATTAAAATAATGAATCAAACCCCATGTGTCAAGGAAGCCTATTCTGTATTTTTGTGTAGTGGGAAAAGAGACAGACACAAAAAACTGTCAACATTACACAACAAAATCCACATAACAAAAAACACTTTTATGCTATGTGCCCACGTTGCGCTTTTTCCGCTGCGGAAACACTTAAAAACCGCTTACAGAACGCATCACATTATTTTAAATGGAATTCCGCATTGTTGTGCCCATGCTGTGTTTTTTTCCTCAGCGGAAACACATCGTGGAAAAAAACGCAGCATGTTCATTAATTTTGCGGAATTTTGGCGATTTTGCTGCTATATAATTGTATTGAGACACATGGAAAAAAAAAGTTAGAAAAACACGAAAAAACGCTAGAAAAACACAAGCGGATTTCCTGCCAAGGGAGTCTGGTTTTGATCAGGAAAATTCTGTTTACATTCTGCAACGTGGGCACATAGCCTCATAAATCTGCTTTCAACAAGTTATCCATTTATTATAAAGAGAACAGCTGCCTAGGGCACATTGCTTTTTTCGCCTCTTTTTATCAGCACATTTTCTCTACATCGACTATTATTTTCTTGCCTTTAGCCAATTAATTAATTTATTAACTTCCCATGTTTCATCTATTAGTTCACTGATAGAAATACATTGAGTTTTTGGCTACACCATAAATTACGTACATGGGGTCCGATGGTGTTGTACACTCCAGGCTTAATGAAGGACCGTTTTGGAGTCAAATGCGCCAAATTCATCGAGAGGTGCATGCCACTTAATAAATTTGGTGCATCTTCTCAGTGGCGTGGGCCTTCTTGCGCCTCTAAGAAATGCTACTCTACTGGGGTAACACTTCTGGGGTAACACATGCCGTCACTCTTGATGAATTTGACGGGCCCATCACAGCTCTTTCTTTTTTGACAAAGAAACTGAAAATGCCAAAATTCACAAAACTTTTTGCAAAACTCTGCATTGTGCAAACAAAAAATTGCAGCTTTTTAAAGTGTTTTATACCAGTTTTCTGGCGTAAATACTTTGATGAATTGGGGCCATACGATTCAGTATAGCATGAAGTCGTTGTCCGGTTCCCGTTGTGGGAGGGTTTATATTTCTTTATATTTTGTATCCATTCTTGTGTTTTGTTTGAAATTCTGTGACGAATATTGTAGAATTTCCATGAGGACATATTTGGACCATGTGTTTATAATTTGTTTTTGTGCAAGTTTTGTGACAATTCTTATACAATGCTTATCTATCATTCTGCGGAGACGGTTTTATTCACCTTCCCAACTATATCTGCAACTATGAGCGGCTTTTATGTGACTTGAGAAGAATTTTGAACTTGTCGGAATGGGGAGGGAGTATCTCTGGGAGGAAAGGTCTGACCCTAAACGTGTGAAATATACCAGACCCGGCACCCAATCAGCGCTGGTGTCACTGTCTCCGCCTTCATAAGGACTGAACATGGAGAAGTCCAGGCTGCAGCTGATCCCTGACTTCCTCTTCTTGTTAAACCCGCATGAAGGTGGAGACAGTGATGCCAGTGCTGACTAGGCGCCAGGCACCACGTATCACAACACCACATCACAGCCCTGGGACCGCAAGTGCTGACACCGCTGGAATGGCATCAGCATGGAAGCCGAGTATAAGCTTTTTTATTTTATGGGGGCCAAACATTTAGTTCAAGAAAGGGTTGTTTTAGTAGTGGACAACCTCTTTAAACTGAAGAAAATCTGATAAAACTCTACACAAAAACTGTGGAAACCAGAACTGTTTTTCACGTAAGTGAAAAATACAGATGACACAAAGAATGAGCCCTAAGGGCTCATCTAGTGTACCATGGATAGTGGTGCAGAACAGCCTCCCTGTACTGCCATGAAGTTCCCGTTGGGTAGCATATGCTCACTCGGGGACGTGTCAATGTGCTGTTGCCAACCCTTACCTGTGGACCACCAGCCACGTCCATACATGCACCAATTTAACTGCACATTGACATGTACCAAAAAGTTCAAACAATAAGGCTGATATCCGGAGTCAGTACACCATGCTGTAATCACAGCCAGATCAGCTCCACATTACCGCTGTAGAGCAGTAGGTGCACAACACATTACAAAGTTGATTGTGGTGGGGAAAGCTACCTATTGGAGAGCTAGATGTCACTTACTGTCAATGAGAAGATCCTTATACACCTAGCTATTGCACATTGAGGAAAGGCATCCTAGGGAGAACTGTCTGTAACACTCCCAATGCTGGCTGTATCTACGATCCACCCTAGAGGTACATCTGAAGGCCTCTCACCCAGCCAAGTTGCACTACGTGTATGGTAATTAGGGACAGGTACCCAGACAGCCGTCTACAAGTGGAAACACCTCTAATTCAACTAGAATCCCTAGTCATGCTTCTAGACTTCCTCATCTGTCAGACATTGAATAACCGGGAAGCTATTTACCGTATTTACTCAACATTGAAATTGCAACAGAGATGGAAAAGTTGTGATATTGTAGAAATCACAGGATGGATACACATATAATGGTATGCGAAAGGATGACATAAATTGAAACAACATTTTCCAAACATCTCGATTTATTCAGTATTGAATATGAGCTTAACATGCAGAAATCCACACACTTACACACCTTGGCTGCCATCAATGGGTGTATTAATGGTCGTCTGAGGAATGTTCTGCCACAATGAATGCACTGTTGCAGAGTGCGTTTTCTTGCAGTCACCGCTGTAGTTAGGACAGCTTCAATCAGCAAGATATCTTGAGTAAACAGTATTTACTTCATACTGGTAAACATGGGATACAATTCAGTTTCACACAGACCGTGCACTGAACACAATACACATTCAAGATGAAGACGAAAAACATCAGGAAGTAAGAAAAACAACTAACAACTGAGAGCTTCCCTCCCCACATTAGAGCAAGTATATTACTTTACACACTATCGCCATCTGCTGTCTGGTTAGTATAAAGTCCTCCTTTCACTTATAATAAGTCCTAGTCTGTTGCATATGCCAACACCCTTTTTCAACAATAAGGACTTATTCAATCAAACCCAACTTTTTTATTAGTCTCTGATGTTTATCAGCATTCAACGCCTTCGTGAGGATGTCTGCTGTCATCTCTTCAGTAGGACAGTACTCTAACTTCAAGACTCCTTTTTCCTGATGATCTCTCAAGAAATGATATTTCACATCAATATGCTTGGTTCTTGGATTGACTCTTTCCATCTGAGCAAGAACAAGACATCCTTGATTGTCCTCTTTCAGTTTTGTTGGTGCCAACTGTGGTTGTCCTAATTCTGTCAACAATTGTCTTAACAACAGTACTTCTTGACTCGCATGTGCTGCGGCAACATATTCTGCTTCTGTTGAAGATAGTGTCACAATTGACTGTTTCTTACTTGTCCAACTTATTGGTCCACCTGAGAGGAAAAAAATATGTCCACTGGTAGATCTTCTGTCAGTTGGATCTCCAGCCCAATCTGCATCAACATATCCTGTTAGAATGCAATCATCACTTGTGGGTAATTTCAGCTTAACATTGCTAGTTCCTTTCAAATAACGCATTACTCTCTTCACGGCATTCCAATCAGCTTTATTTGGTTTTGATACCTTTCTACTCAGGATTCCTACTGCTGCTGCGATGTCTGGTCTTGTAACGGTCGCTAGATACAGTAGTTTTCCTATTGCTGTTCTATATTCTTCATTATTTGGTAGCATATTTTTTTCACTGTTCATCTCTTTGAGATAATTAGTTTCCATTGGAGACTTTACTGTTTTTGCATCCTTTAATCCAAATTTTTCTGTTATGTCTTGAATCATGTGATTTTGATTCAGTAGGAAACTTCCGTCTTCTTCTCTTTCTACCTGTATTCCTAGGTATTGTTTTACATTTCCCAAGTCTTTAATTTCGAAATGTTGCTTCAGGATTTTTAGAATGTTTTCGTTATCCCTTTCTTGTTCAAAACAAATCAAAATGTCGTCTACATATATGAGTATATAAATCCATCTATTACTCAGCCTTTTTGTGTATAAGCATGGATCAGCTTTGCTTCTTTGAAATTTTTCATTTGTAAGTACTTCCGTGATTTTGTCATTCCACGCTTTAGCTGCTTGCTTTAAACCATATATGCTTTTCTGTAGTTTACAAACTTTGTTTGGATTTCTTTCATCTTTGAATCCTGGAGGTTGGTCCATATAAATGTCTTCTGTTAAATCTCCATTCAGAAAAGCTATCTTTACATCCAGATGTCTCAGTTGCATCTATTTCATTGCTGCAACGGTAAGTAAAGTTCTTATTGTAGTGTGCTTGACAACTGGAGCAAATGTCTCATCATAGTCTTCTCCATATTTTTGAGAATACCCTTTAGCTACGAGTCTTGCTCGGTATCTTTCAGCTGTGCCATCTGTTTGGTATTTAACTTTAAAAATCCATTTACATCCTATGGTTTTTCTTCCTTCTGGTAAATCTGTTAGTGTCCATGTATTTGAGTCTTGCATGGATTTAATTTCTGTTTCTGTTGCTTCTATCCATTTATTAGCTTCTTCTTCAGGAAGGTTAGATATGTCTTCCCAAGAGGTAGACTCATAGATTTTTCTTGTGCTTGTCTTGTATGAGAGACATTTTGGTGGTTTTCCTTTGTTCTCTCTCATTGAACGTCTTGGTTCTGTGTCAGTTTGTAGATGTGATTCTTCACTTTCAGTATTTTGTTCTTCATTAATTTCTGCTTCTTTCTCATCAGATATTTCTTCAGTTGTGTCACTATTGGTTTTCTCATTTTTTGTTTCAACTGAAATCATAATGTCTTCATTTAAATCTTCAATGAATGTCACACTGTTTCTCACCGTAACTCTGTCTGTTTTGGGATCTAGGATTCTGTATCCTTTGCAATTTTCACTATATCCAACAAATATTCCTTCCATGGATCTGTTTTGAAGTTTGGAACGTTTTTCTGTTGGAATGAATATGAAAACTTTACATCCAAAAACTTTTAAATGACTGACACTTGGTTTCATACCTTGCCACAGTTCATATGGAGTTTTCGTCAGTTTTCTGGAAAAAAAGTCGGTTCTGTAGATATGTAGCTGTCATTGCTGCCTCACCCCAATATTTCTCTGGTAGTTTGGAATCCGTCAGCATACATCTTATCATTTCTGTTAGAGTTCTGTTTTTCCTTTCTGCTACTCCATTTTGTTCAGGTGTGTATGGAACCGTTTTCTGGTGTTCTATTCCATTTTGTCGTAAGTAGTCTTCTATTCTGTGACCTGTAAATTCACCTCCATTATCACTTCTGATGAAAATTGTCTTCCTTTGAAATTTGTTACTTGATCTTGTTACATAGTCTACAAGTTTATCAAAAACTTCACTTTTGTTTTCAATTAAGTATGTGACTGTGTATCTTGAGTAATCATCTATAAAAGTCAACATGTATCTATTGCCTCCTGATGTAGTCACTTTCATGGGTCCACATACGTCCGTATGCACCAAATCAAGTGGTCTTTTGCTTTTCATCTCACTTTCTTTTGGAATAGATATCCTTGTGGCTTTGGATTTTATACAACATTCACATCTTATGGTAATTGAGCAATCTGATATCTTTAAATCTTTTGTCAATTCTTTTCTCTGTAGTTCCCTTATACTGTCAGGGTGTCTATGTCCTAGACGTCTATGCCACATGTGAATACAGTTTTTGTGATCATGTGTACATACCTTCATCTGTTCCTTCGGTGTGTCAAGATGATATAATTGTTCATCTGCCTTGACTTTGGTTATCACCTTGTTTCCTGCAATAATTGCACACTGATTGTCTTTGAATTTCACTGTAAGTCCTTTTGCTGTTAAACGTTTCACAGATAATAATCCGCCTTCCAATTTTGGAACATACAACACATCTTGTACAAGTATCTTTGAATCTTGCCCGAACTTGTTTGAACAATTTAGCATACCTTGTCCGATACCTTCTGCGGTTATTTTGCTTCCATCTGCAAGATAAATGGCTTCTTTCTTATCTAAATCAAGATCTGTAAAGAAATTCTTGTCACTTGTCATATGACTCGTTGCTCCTGAATCAATAAACCAACCAAGTGATGATTTCTTGTCTGTTACTTTAAATGTGCCATTCCAATTATTCTCACATGAATCGGAAATTGTGTTTTTTACTTTCTGTGTATGCTTTTCATGTTGTAATTTTTGTTGTTCTGCTTTCCATATGGTACAGTCTTTCTTTAAATGACCTTTTTTCTTACATCTGAAACATTCTCTTGTCTCTTTATTATAGGGTTTTTTGAATTCTGTAGCTTTAAGAGCATTTTCACTGTCCTTTTCAGAAGAAGAATAATTTCTTTGTTCTATTCTTCTCTGATATTCATCTATTAGTCTTGTTTTCACAAAATCTAATGTAATGTCAGTTTCTGGTCTCGTCTCAAGGGCATTTATCAAGGCTGTATACGAATCTGGTAAACTGCACAACAATATAGCTGCTACATGACTTTCTTTAACATCTTCACCAATAGATCTTAGCTGTGATATCACTTCCATCATTGAGAATATGTGCTTCTGCATATCATCATTTGCACTCAATCTCATACTGTACAGCTTTCTTAATAAAAATAACTTGTGATTCAAGCTAGGTCTTTCATACAGTTTTCTTAATGCTTCCCACATTCCCTTAGATGTTTCTTCATTTCTTATATGTATTAATTGAGCATCATCCACTAATAAGCTAATGGTGGCTTTAGCTTTTCTATTCTTATTATCCCATGTCTGATAATAACATCCAAACAAGTTCAAGCTGCCCTGCAGTCCGAGGGTACAACAGTGTCAACCCGTACTATCCGTCGGTGTCTGAATGAAAAGGGACTGTATGGTAGGAGACCCAGGAAGACCCCACTTCTTACCCGAGACATAAAAAAGCCAGGCTGGAGTTTGCAAAACTTACCTGAAAAAGCCTAAAATGTTTTGGAAGAATGTTCTCTGGTCAGATGAGACAAAAGTAGAGCTTTTTGGGCAAAGGCATCAACATAGAGTTTACAGGAGAAAAAAGAGGCATTCAAAGAAAAGAACACGGTCCCTACAGTTAAACATGGCGGAGGTTCCCTGATGTTTTGGGGTTGCTTTGCTGCCTCTGGCACTGGACTGCTTGACCGTGTGCATGGCATTATGAAGTCTGAAGACTACCAACAAATTTTGCAGCATAATGTAGGGCCCAGTGTGAGAAAGCTGTGTCTCCCTCAGAGGTCATGGGTCTTCCAGCAGGACAATGACCCAAAACACACTTCAAAAAGCACTAGAAAATGGTTTAAGAGAAAGCACTGGAGACTTCTAAGGTGGCCAGCAATGAGTCCAGACCTGACTCCCATAGAACACCTGTGGAGAGATCTGAAAATGGCAGTTTGGAGAAGGCATCCTTCAAATATCAGGGACCTGGAGCAGTTTGCCAAAGAAGAATGGTCTAAAATTCCAGCAGAGCATTGTAAGAAACTCATTGATGGTTCCCGGAAGCGGTTGGTCGCAGTTATTTTGGCTAAAGGTTGTGCAACCAAGTATTAGGCTGAGGGTACCAATACTTTTGTCTGGCCCATTTTTGGAGTTTTGTGTGAAATGATCAATGTTTTGCTTTTTGCTTCATTCTCTTTTGTGTTTTTTCATTTAAGACAAATTAAATTAAGATAATAATACCAAAGAATTTGTGATTGCAATCATTTTCAGGAAGAAACTGAGTATTATCTGACAGAATTGCAGAGGTGTCAATACTTTTGGCCACAACTGTACTACATACACACTACATACATACAACATACACACTACATACATACTACATACATAATACATACATAATACATACATTCTACATACATACTACATACACACATTACATACAATACATACATACTACATACATACAACACACATACTACATATATACTACATACATACTACATACCATACATTCATACATTACATACAATACATACATACATACACTCACCGGCCACTTTATTAGGTACACCATGCTAGTAACGGGTTGGACCCCCTTTTGCCTTCAGAACTGCCTCAATTCTTCGTGGCATAGATTCAACAAGGTGCTGGAAGCATTCCTCAGAGATTTTGGTCCATATTGACATGATGGCATCACACAGTTGCCGCAGATTTGTCGGCTGCACATCCCAAAGATGCTCCATACAAGGCAGGATGGATCCATGCTTTCATGTTGTTTACGCCAAATTCTGACCCTACCATCCGAATGTCGCAGCAGAAATCGAGACTCATCAGACCAAGCAACGTTTTTCCAATCTTCTACTGTCCAATTTCGATGAGCTTGTACAAATTGTAGCCTCAGTTTCCTGTTCTTAGCTGAAAGGAGTGGTACCCGGTGTGGTCTTCTGCTGCTGTAGCCCATCTGCCTCAAAGTTCGACGCACTGTGCGTTCAGAGATGCTCTTAGGCCTACCTTGGTTGTAACGGGTGGCGATTTGAGTCACTGTTGCCTTTCTATCAGCTCGAACCAGTCTGCCCATTCTCCTCTGACCTCTGGCATCAACAAGGCATTTCCGCCCACAGAACTGCCGCTCACTGGATTTTTTTTCTTTTTCGGACCATTCTCTGTAAACCCTAGAGATGGTTGTGCGTGAAAATCCCAGTAGATCAGCAGTTTCTGAAATACTCAGACCAGCCCTTCTGGCACCAACAACCATGCCACGTTCAAAGGCACTCAAATCACCTTTCTTCCCCATACTGATGCTCGGTTTGAACTGCAGGAGATTGTCTTGACCATGTCTACATGCCTAAATGCACTGAGTTGCCGCCATGTGATTGGCTGATTAGAAATTAAGTGTTAACAAGAAGTTGGACAGGTGTACCTAATAAAGTGGCCGGTGAGTGTACATACAGACATACAGTACATTAAACATAGAGTGCATACTTACCATTACTTGTCACTTTGTTCCCCGAAGCCAGTGTATCTGTAAAAAAGATTAAAATAACAAACAACCAATATACTCCCTGTCCGCAGAAATCCACGGGTGTCCCACGACAATCTCCCGTTGAGAACGGCAGCATCAGCTGATGCGACCACTCTCCAGGGGCTCCAGGAACACAATGACGGGAGGAAGGTATCCTTCCGCCACTGTATTCCTCCGCCGCTGTAAAAAGAAAATAGTCCCTAGTCTCTCTTTATGCCATTGCTGTGTGAGAAATTTTCCCACGCAGCAATTGCCATAAAGTGAGACTTTGAACTCAGGTAACCTCATTGATGCACTGCAGGAGCCATTGTCTCCTGTCAGTGTGTCACTGAGGGTCCTATAGAGCAGTGACATCACCCGATGTCACTGTTCTATAGGGGAGATCATCATGGGACACTCGTTATTAATTGGACTACGGCGGACAGGTAGTATACGGTTTATTATTTTACGTTTTTTTGCAGGCGCTGAAGTATGGTAAGTATGGTTAATTTTTCCTAATGTGTGTGTGTTTTATTAACCCTTTACTAGTATTGGATTAATAATGGATAGGCGTCTTATTGATGCCTCTCCGTTATTAACCCGGCTTAATGTCACCTTACAATAGCAAGGTGACATTAACCCCTTATTACCCCATATCCCACCTGTCAGGACTCTGAACATTTTTTACCTTTTGTGCATTACTGCCCTTTTCCAACATGGCGTCTTTGGTCTCATGTGCACTTGTCTTCCTGCTATAAAACTCCACCCCAGCCTTCAGTCTGTGCTAGATTATTCTGCTTTGCATCCAGCTCCTGATTACTCCCTGGCCTTGCACCTGCACCTGCTCCTGTGAACCTGTGTTGGAGATCCTGCCACTCTGCTCTGAGTTCCTGCTGCATACACCAGTGTTCAGTAATCCTCCTTCATCTGCTGCTCATGTTACTTCATCTGCATTTGCTGGACATGTAAGCTGTTGCTGCTTTGCAATAACCTGAGACTATTAACCAGGCCTCCCTGGTTGAGCTAAGATATGATTTGAACTGCCCAATAGCATATCTATCTGTGTCTGGACTAAGTCAAGGATCTATTCGTGTCAAGTTTCCTCAAGTATATCTGTGCTTCATAGACATTCTGTTTGTTTGCATCTACCTCTGAAGTTTCCTATTGACTGCTAAGCTGCGTTTATTATTTGCACCAAGTGTTGTGGACTTGAGTTTGGGCTCTGCACCTGCTTGAATCACCGTGTGATAATATAAACTTTACCACTTATAAAACGGTGTCCTGTTGTCTTGTTCCACGCAAAGAGTCTCCTGAATTATCCCCTATAATTATTACAGGATAATCTAGCCATAAAAAAAAAAGGAGACTGCTGGAACAATGACTGCAAAGAGCAGATTAGAGCAGGTGTTTTCCATAATTAGATCACTGCAGAAAGATGTGGAAGGTCTGCAAAAGAAGTTTGGAAGCTTTGAACACAATCAACAAGTGTTTGGACAAACTTTGCAGGACTTAAGCAATCGCATGGCAGCCCAGGAAAACAAACTTGCTGGCATAGAGTCCCAGTATGGACGGGCTTTTCAGGACATAAGCACGCAAATAGCTGCACAAGTGACTTTACCCTTTGGGCAACCGCCACCAGCTAGCCCACCTAAGTTGCCCCCATTCAGATTTAATGGTGATCTCTACAAATTTTGTGGCTTTGTGAATCAATGTATGCTATATTTTGAAGTGCATGCTGACCGTTTTCCTACTGATAGATCCAAAGTGTTGTGTGTAATAATGCTACTGACCTCACGAGCGCTCGCCTGGGCGAATCCGATGATTGAGTCTCGTGACCCACGGGTAAATGACTTGGATGCTTTCTTGGCCGCTATGGCATTAATGTTTGATGACCCTAATCGCCGTGCATCCGCTGAATCTGCTTTGTTGTCTTTACCCCAAGCTAAACGTTCTGTTATTGAGTATGCCACTGAATTCAGGAGATTGGCGGTAGATACCAATTGGGACAGTTATGCACAATTGCCTATTTTTAAAAGGGGTCTGTCTAGTATTATAAAAGATGAACTAGCTCGCTCAGAGTCACCACAAGAACTAGAGACATTTATACAGCATTGTGTGCGCATAGACATTCGCCTTACTGAGCGTAGGCAGGAGAAATTTGCTGCATATATCCGTATTTCTAACTTTTCCCTTCCTTCCAAAGAGCCTGCAGGTAAAACATCTCGGGAAGTGGAGGAGGTGCCCATGCAAATTGATTCCGTTCAGAGACGTGAGATCAATGAGCGCCGGGAGCATCGCCTTCGTGAAAGTCTATGTTTCTACTGCGGCCAGTCTGACCACTTCTTGATCAATTGCCCTAAGTGTCCTAGACGGCCTAATAAGGTGCTAGCAGCAATAGGGGAGTATGACAACTGTGATGATGAATCTGACATCTCTGAATGTAGCCTGCCTTTAAACGCTGTATTCCATTCACTTTCTATGATTTCACCCCCCAAGGAGCTGAAGGAAAATAACTCTCACTGTTCTTTCCCTATTAAAATCCTGTGTTCAGGAAAGTGGATTTCCAGTTCAGCTATGATTGACTCTGGTGCAGGTGGCAATTTCATGGATATCGCATTTGCCAAGGAACATGGTATTGAAATTCAGCAAAGAGCCTCTCCAATTACCATGGAAACAGTGGATGGGTCACCTTTAATCTCTGGGCCTGTGGATCAGGAGACCGTACCCCTTGAAATTTTGTTGGAGCCTAATCATCAGGAGCAACTTTATTTCTTGCTAATTTCTTCTCATTTTCCGGTGATTTTAGGCATTCCTTGGTTGCGTTCTCAGAACCCAATTATCAACTGGGAGACAAAGGAAATTATCTTTCCAACAAGGAGCAACTCAGCGTTAACAGAAGCTGTCCCTGAGTCCACGGCTACGGAACCACATGTACAGGTATCTTCTTTACCTCCAGCATATAAAGAGTTCTCTGACCTCTGTGACAAGAAGAATGCAGATCAACTTCCTCCACACAGGCATTATGACTGTTCCATTGAGTTGCTTCCTGGGGCAGATATTCCTTTTGGTAACGTATACCCTTTGGCGGCACCTGAGCTTCAAGCCTTAAAGGAGTATATTGATGAAAATCTGGCCAAAGGCTTCATACGTCCTTCTTCCTCACCAACAGGGGCACCCATTTTTTTGTAAAGAAGAAGGATGGGAACCTGAGACCCTGTGTTGACTATCGGGAACTCAATAAGGTAACCGTACGAAACCGTTACCCTTTGCCTCTGATTCCCGAGTTACTGGAAAGAGTTCCCCACGCTAAGGTGTTCTCTAAGCTGGATCTTCGTGGGGCTTATAATTTGGTGCGTATTCGTCCAGGGGATGAGTGGAAGACAGCATTCAGATGCTGGTATGGACACTTTGAATCTCTTGTGATGCCTTTCGGGCTTTGTAACGCCCCTGCAGCATTTCAACACCTTGTTAATAACATCTTCAGAGATTTGTTGGACCAGTTTGTGGTGATCTATTTGGACGATATACTAATCTTTTCTGACTCTCTACAGGAACATGAAGAACATGTCAAAACTGTTTTAAGACGTCTGAAAGAGAACCAACTGTATATAAAGCCGGAGAAATGCGAGTTCCATCGTTCTGAGATACAGTTCTTGGGTTATATCATCTCTCCCAAGGGGCTGAACATGGAATCTGGTAAGATTCAGGCTATCCTTGACTGGCCGGCACCCAAGAACGTTAAGGAGGTCTAACGTTTTATTGGTTTTGCAAATTTCTACAGACCCTTCATTCGAAATTTTTCTGATATTGTCCGTCCCATTACTTCCTTGACAAAGAAGGAAAAGCCCTTTAAGTGGTCATCATAGGCTCAAGAAGCTTTTGATTGGCTGAAGATCTGTTTCACATCAGCACCGCTGTTGATACACCCAGATCCAACACATCCTTTCATTGTGGAGGTGGACGCTTCTCTCCAGTTCTTTGGGAGAGAATAGCCCCAAAGCATTATCAGAAGGGTCTGCTACATTCTTGTGCTTTCTTTTCCCATATACTAACCTCAGCAGAGAAGAATTACGACGTGGGAGACAAGGAATTGCTGGCTATTATTGCGGCTTTCAAAGAATGGAGGCATCATCTACAAGGAGCTGCACAACAGATCATAGTGCTAACTGACTATCGCAATCTAGAGTTCCTTAGATCCGCTAGATGTCTTTCTCCTCGTCAGGCTCGTTGGAACTTATTCTTAAATCAATTTAACTTTGTTATCTCGTACCGTCCAGGTTCTCGTAATGGGAAGGCTGATGCTTTATCCCGAATCCATGCTGCGGATTCCGTACCTGGAGCCCCGTCCAAGACCATTCTATCTGATGCCAATTTCATCGGAGTTATCTACGATCAGGACTTGTGGAAGGAGTGCAGGGAGGCCTATGAAGGTGATGTATTTCTGGCCAACCCACCTGTGGATATTAATCTTGTCTTTAAGAGTGGCATGTGGTTCAGAGATCGACGTATCTACGTCCCGGAGGTCGTCCGTCTGCAGATCCTCAAGTTGGTACTTGACTCCATGTTGGCTGGTCACAGGGGGGTACAGAAGACACAAGAGTTCCTGAGCCGATTCTTCTGGTGGCCAACTTGTCTGAAGGATACCAAGGACTATGTTCTCTCTTGCGAGGTATGTGCCCGTTACAAGACTCCTCATGTGGCACCTACGGGTCTTCTACAACCATTACCTGTTCCATCCCACCCTTGGGGTCTATATCAATGGACTTTATTGTGGAGCTGCCTACATCGGGGGGCATGAATACAATCATGGTGGTAGTTGATCGCCTGACTAAAGCTGCTAATTTTGTTCCGTGCACCGGCCTCCCCTCTGCTAAAGACACAGTGAACTTGGTTATACAGAATGTCTTTCAGTTGCATGGGGTGCCAGATGAGATCATCTCTGACCGTGGAGTACAGTTCACTTCAAGATTCTGGAAGGGGTTTTGCTCTGCACTCAATATTAATGTCTGTCTCTCTTCTGCTTACCATCCCCAGACAAATGGTCAGACTGAGGGTACCAACCAGACGCTGGAACAATATCTAAGATGCTATGTCAGCCATCTCCAGGATTATTGGTTGGAGTTGTTGCCGTTAGCCGAATTTTCATATAATAATTATCAGAGCGCCTCCACTAAATTTACACCTTTCTTTGCCAATCTGGATTATCATCCGTGTATTTTACCTAGGTCTCCAATTAATTCTCCGGTTCCAGCAGTGGAGGAAAGGCTGACTGCGATGAGACAAAATCTGGAGGTTCTGAAGGAATCCCTGACCACGGCTCAAGAACGTTATAAGAGATCGGCTGATAGATTCCGTAAACCTGCACCCATGTTCAAGGTAGGAGACTCCGTGTGGTTAGCAACTAAGAATCTGAAGTTAAATGTTGCTTCACAAAAACTTGGACAGAAATTCATTGGCCCTTTCAAGATCAACGGTATTGTGAGCTCTGTGGCCTGCCGGCTGAAGCTACCTAGGACAATGAAGGTACACCCAGTTTTTCATGTATCTTTACTAAAGCCTGTATCTCCTAATACCTTCCAGGGACGTGTTGTGCCACCTCCGCAGCCTGTGGTGATTGATGGGCAAGAACAATTCGTGGTGGAGGAAATTATTGATTCCAGGATTCGCAGGAATCGGCTCCAATATCTGATAAGATGGCAGGGATATCCCCCTGAGGAATACTCTTGGGAACCTGTGGAAAACATCAATGCCCAACAGAAGATTTCTCGTTTTCATCAGAGATTCCCTGAGAAACCAGGTCCAGGATCGTCCTGATTCTAAGGAGGGAGTAATGTCAGGACTCTGAACATTTTTTACTTTTTGTGCATTACTGCCCTTTTCCAACATGGCGTCTTTGGTCTCATGTGCACTTGTCTTCCTGCTATAAAACTCCACCCCAGCCTTCAGTCTGTGCTAGATTATTCTGCTTTGCATCCAGCTCCTGATTACTCCCTGGCCTTGCACCTGCACCTGCTCCTGTGAACCTGTGTTGGAGATCCTGCCACTCTGCTCTAAGTTCCTGCTGCATACACCAGTGTTCAGTAATCCTCCTTCATCTGCTGCTCGTGTTACTTCCATCTGCATTTGCTGGACATGTAAGCTGTTCCTGCTCTGCAAAACCTGAGACTATTAACCAGGCCTCCCTGGTTGAGCTAAGATATGATTTGAACTGCCTAATAGCATATCTATCTGTGTCTGGACTAAGTCAAGGATCTATTCGTGTCAAGTTTCCTCAAGTATAACTGTGCTTCATAGACTTTGTTTGTTTGCATCTACCTCTGAAGTTTCCTATTGACTGCTAAGCTGCGTTTATTATTTGCACGAAGTGTTGTGGACTTGAGTTTCTCTCTGCACCTGCTTGAATCACCGTGCGATAATATAAACTTTACCACTTATAAAACTGTGCCCTGTTGTCTTGTTCCACGCAAAGAGTCTCCTGAATTATCCCCTATAATTATTACACCACCGCTACACGGGAGTGGGAAGAGAGGGGCTAAGTGCCGGAATTGGCGCATCTTACAGATCCGCCATCTCCGGGGTGGCTGAGGAATGGTATTTGCAGCTGGGGGGGGGGGGCAGTATCCATTGCCCCTCTCTAGGCTATGAATATCAGCCCGCAGCGGTCTGCGTAGCCTTTCCGGCTATAAAATATAGGGGGACCCCACATCATTTTTTTGGGGGGGTTCCCCCTATTTTAATAGCCAGTAAAGGCTACGCAGACAGCTGCGGGCTGATATTCATAGCCTAGAGAGGGGCCATGGATATCGGCACCCCCCCCCCCCCCCCCAGCTACAAATACCAGTCCGCAGCCGCCCCGGAAATGGTGCATCTGTGAGATGCGCCAATTCCGGCACTTAGCCCCTCTCTTCCCACTCCCGTGTAGCGGTGGGATATGGGGTAATAAGGGGTTAATGTCACCTTGCTATTGTAATATGACATTAAGCCGGGTTAATAATGGAGAGGCATCAATAAGACGCCTATCCATTATTAATCCAATACTAGTAAAGGGTTAATAAAACACACACATTAGGAAAAATTAACCATACTTACCATACTTCAGCGCCTGCAAAAAAACGTAAAATAATAAACCGTGTACTACCTGTCTGCCGTAGTCCAATTATTAACGAGTGTCCCACGACGATCTCCCCTACAGAACAGTGACATCGGGTGATGTCACCACTCTACAGGACCCTCAGTGACACACTGACAGGAGACAATGGCTCCTGCAGTGCATCACTGAGGTTACTATAGTTCAAAGTCTTACTTTATGGCAATTGCTGCGTGGGAAAATTTCTCACACAGCAATGGCATAAAGTGAGACTAGGGACTTTTTTTTTACGGCGGCGGAGGAATACAGTGGCGGAAGGATACCTTTCTCCCGTCATTGTGTTCCTGGAGCCTCTAGAGTGCGGTCGCACCCTCCGGGCGCCGCTCCGTCTTCTCGTCCTCTTGCTCTGACTGTTCAGGTCAGAGGGCGCGATGACGTACTAATCTGCACGCCGCCCTCTGCCTGAACAGTCAGTGCGGAGAGACACCGAGACGGGAAGCTGAGGAGCTGCGGGCAGCAAGAGAGGTGAGTATGTCATTTTTTTTTATTGCAGCAGCAGCATTATATATTGCACAGCTTTATATGGAGCATCTATGGGGCAATAATGAACGGTGCAGTGCATTCTATATGGCACAGTTTTATATGGAGCATTTATGGGGCCATAATGAACGGTGCAGAGCATTCTATATGGCACAGCTTTATATGGATCATCTATGGTGCAATAATCAACAGTATGGAGCATTATATATGGCACAGCTTTATATGGAGCATCTATGGGGCCATAATGAACGGTGCAGAGCATTATATATGGGACAGCTTTATATGGAGCATCTTATTGGGCAATAATGAACAGTATGGAGCATTATATATGACACAGTTTATGTGGCGCATCTATGGGGCAATAATGAAATGTATGGAGCATTATATGTGGCACAGTTTTATATGGAGCATCTATGGGGCCATAATGAAATGTATGGAGCATTCTATATGGCACAGTTTTATATGGAGCATCTATGGGGCCATAATGAAATGTATGGAGCATTACATGTGGCACAGCTTTATATGGAGCATCTTATGGGGCAATATTGAACGGTATGGAGCATCTATTTTTATTCTTGAAATTCACCGGTAGCTGCTGCATTTCCTACCCTAGGCTTATACTCGAGTCAATAAGTTTTCCCAGTTTTTTGTGGCAAAATTAGGGGGGTAGGCTTATACTCGGGTCGACTTATACTCGAGTATATACGGTATGTATGTTGTATGTATTTAGTATGTATGTATGTAGCATGTATGTATGTATGTATGTAGTATGTATGTAATGTATGTAGTATGTATGTAATGTATGTAGGATGTATGTAGTATGTATGTAGGTAGTATGTTGCATGTATGTAGTATGTATGTAGTATGTATGTAGAATGTATGTAGCATGTATGTATGTAGCATGTATGTATGTAGTATGTATGTAGAATGTATGTATGTATGTAGTATGTATGTAGTATGTATGTATGTATGTAGCATGTATGTAGCATGTATGTAGCATGTATGTAGCATGTATGTAGTATGTATGTAGAATGTATGTGTATGTAGTACGTATGTAGCATGTATTAAGTATTTTTTTTTTACATGGGACTACTACTGTCCCATCATTGGCTAATGTGTCAATCACTGTCATTGTAGAAGGCATTGTCCGATGGGACTTGTAGTCTCATCGGACGATGCCTGCACAGACACAAAGACCCCCAGCAGCCCACACAGACCCCTTAGAGGCCGCACAGACCCCCCAGCAGGCCGCACAGACCCCCAGCAAGCCCGCACAGACCCCCCGGAAGTCCGCAGAGCCCCAGCAGCCTGCACAGAGCCCCCGGCAAGCCGCACAGACCCTCGGCAGGCTGCACAGACCCCCCGGCAGGCCCGCACAGAGCCCTGGCAGCCCACACAGACCCCCCCGGCAGGCTGCACAGACCCCACCCGCACACCCAGACACGCACAGTGTCCGCCCACGCACCGCCCACACTCTTCCCCCCTCTGGAACTGGATGTAGAAGGACAGAAAGGGCTTAGTATATTCCGATATTTGTGTCCCATTGACTTGTATTGGTATCGGGTATCGGTAATATCCGATATTTTTTGGATATCGGCCGATCCAATCCAATATATCGCTATCGGAAGGTATCGCTCAACACTAACTATGAGATGAAGCATTGTTAATCAGTTCAGGACTGGGCCATTTGCTCCCGTTAATGACCAGACACATTTTCTTTTTTTCTTTTTGTATATGTGCTTTTAACGGCTCTAAAAGGTTTGCTTTTTATGCAATACATGGAGCTTTGCTTAATTATGTTATTTTTATATTCCTTATTTGTTTTTCTTTTGTGGATATCGAAGGGAAAATATAAAGAAAAATAGGAAATACATGTCTAGTTTATTTATTTATTTTTTTACAACCATAAAGGACCGCTACAAAATATTTGAAAGTAAGTTTGCTTTTCCGAAGAAATTTTTTTTAGATATTGGACATCTTTCATTTTGACAGGAGTGAGCGAGCAAGCTAGAAACAGGATTTTTTTTCTTGAATATACTTACTCTTTTTATTACTTTTTTTTTTCCAGATATTTCACACACCACACTCCACAAAAGGTCTTAACCTCCTTAACGCTTTATGACATACTATGATATCATGGTGCGGAGTCTGCTCCATCCAATGCAGATGCCGGCTACATTACATGGCTGGCATAGGTCTTTGACAGCACTAACTTCTTAAATGCTGCTGTCAATCACTGAAAGCAGGTATTAAGTTCCCGAGCCATGCGTTTGTACAGACGCACATCAGTTCCCTTGCAGTCTAAGGGTCTGCTCACATGGACAGACTGATGGCATTAAACGACCACTATTTGGTAAAAATGTACCAATCAGTGGTCGTGTAATAGCCTGTTCACTCAGGCAGGCTGCGGCAAAAGATGAGCATTGAACACTGCGTAACACATCAAATTGCTTTTACCAAATTCGTAATTTTCTATGGAGATTTTTTTTTTACGCAGTAAGACACATTATTAAAGGGACTCTGTCACCCCAAAAATCGTATCTGAGCTAAGCCCACCAGCATCAGGGGCTTATCCGCAGCATTCTGTAATGCTGTAGATAAGCCCCAAATGTATCCTGAAAGGTGAGAAATAATGGTTAGATTATACTCACCCAGGGGCGGTCCCACTGCGGTCTGGTCCGATGGGCGTCATGACCCGGGTCCAGCGCCTCCTATCTTCATTCGATGACGTCCTCTTCTTGTCTTCTTGCCGTGGCTCCGGCGCAGGCGTACTTTATCGGCCCAGTTGAGGGCAGAGCAAAGTACTGCAGTGCGCAGGCACCGGGACAGGTCAGAAAGGCCCAGCACCTGCGCACTGCAGTACTTTGCTCTGCCCTCAACAGAAACACCAAAGAATAATATCCCTGACAAAACCATGAGGGTCCAACCATAACAATATACTCAGACAAAAACACCCTCACATAAACGGCCAGATAGTAGAAGAAACTGTATACTTTATTAATATAAAACCACAAAAACAATGGTACACATATACAGGGTAGTGACCACCAGTGCAGCAGCAATGGTGGGTCACACACAGGAAACAACCTCAGTACAAATATAAAATGAAGCAGCAGAAGGTAATCCTATATGGCAACACGTATGTAACAAATATATAATGGATCCCTAGACATAAAGCATAGTATATGCATATATATGTAACGTGATGGCAATGCCCATACACAGATTTGATCAGCCAAACCAGTCTGACAAAAAACCTAACACACTGCATGAATGTAGCATAGAAATGTAAAAATAATTACCAGGAGGAGGCACCCGTGGACCCACCACACCCGACGCGCGTTTCGCACCGAAATGCATTTCGGTGCGAAACGCGCGTCGGGTGTGGTGGGTCCACGGGTGCCTCCTCCTGGTAATTATTTTTACATTTCTATGCTACATTCATGCAGTGTGTTAGGTTTTTTGTCAGACTGGTTTGGCTGATCAAATCTGTGTATGGGCATTGCCATCACGTTACATATATATGCATATACTATGCTTTATGTCTAGGGATCCATTATATATTTGTTACATACGTGTTGCCATATAGGATTACCTTCTGCTGCTTCATTTTATATTTGTACTGAGGTTGTTTCCTGTGTGTGACCCACCATTGCTGCTGCACTGGTGGTCACTACCCTGTATATGTGTACCATTGTTTTTGTGGTTTTATATTAATAAAGTATACAGTTTCTTCTACTATCTGGCCGTTTATGTGAGGGTGTTTTTGTCTGAGTATACTGCCCTCAACAGGACAGACAAAGAACTCCTGCGCCGGAGCCGCTGCAAGAAGACAAGAAGAGGACGTCATTGAATGAAGATAGGAGGCGCAGGACCCGGATTGCGATGCCCATCGGACCGGACTGCAGCGGGACCGCCCCTGGGTGAGTATAATCTAACTTTTATTTCTCATCTTTCAGGTTACATCAGGGGCTTATCTACAGCATTACAGAATGTTGTAGGTAAGCCCCTGATGCCGGTGGGCTTAGCTCAGATACGATTTTTGGGGTGACAGGTTCTCTTTAAACACTTTCTCATCACATGGTGCACAATTATTTTAATTGAAATGACTGTTACCCTTAGTTTGTTGAAGTTATATACCAACCATTGTAGCTCTTGGAAATAGTGCTGGACCTTCATCTTGTGAAATAGCTGTTCCCTAACTTGTTGACACCTGGAGTGAAGAAGAAAATTCAATAGTTTTATAAAATGTAAAATAAAAGATATAAAATAAATGAAGCATCTGTATATACTGTAATCGAATGTGTAACTAGAAGGAGTTCTCTACAATTTCACTGATTATGCACAAAGTCTAATGGTTATGTCAAAATGTGTGTGTGGGGGGGAGCACTAAAAGACCAATGAGCCCACCTTGTAAAGGAAACGTTTAATCTTCCAGCACGACCCAAGTTAACAATTCCTTTAGACAAACTCTGTACATCGCGGGTATACGCACTGGGAAGTAAAGCTTTCAGTGTACCATCACGGCCCACAGACCCAGGTGCTGCTGGAAAAGCGCACATTTGTCGTCTTAATTTCTTGCGTGCAGCTAAAACTTCCCGCCATCTGAAAACACAGGACGACATTACTAGTGAGATATTACAGGAAAAGTTTGCAAATTAGCTTTGCAAATGAAAAAGACCCAACTAACCTCTGAATATATTGGCTGCAACATTGCATCTCATAAAGGGTTTCTCCAGCTGTGTGGAAGATCTCCTCATCCACAAATTGGCTAACATGCTGGTCACAGACAAGCTGAGAGCAGCGTAAAATGCGCTCGTTGTGATCGAGTTGCACGGCTTTCCTGAAGCAAAGAAATCATAGTCAAAGAGGGAAGAAGCTTTAGATTGACCGATCCTGCTGATAATGGTTAGTGTGGCTAATAATAATAGTAACAATAATAAATATGTGTATAGGGCCTTAAATGGGTTGTCTAAAAAATCTTCCAGAGGGCATCACTCCTACTTTGATGGGAGCAGCACGCTCCTGAAGATTGATCGTTTGGACCAGCGACATGGTCACGCTGATGGTTTGATTTTTGCCATCGTCCAGGCTGTAATTAGAGGCGGCTTTGCCTCTGCAGCATAGAAGTGCAGGGGGACAGAGCCTGGTTAGATCCACAGATCTCAACAGCTTCAGAGAACATCTTGCAAGCTGTAAAGCATAGAGCCAGCTTGTGCCACACACTCCTTGCCTAGATAACAGACAATCTAAAACGGCAAGGTGGCAGGAACCTATGCAACCAGCCGTACACTAGAAAATTAAAAATCCATTTGTTTTTCAGAAGGACTGATTTTTTTTAATGAGGGGTAAACTGCAGAGTTGCTTGTTTTTTTACAAGCAATTATACCCATCTAGGAGCATAAGACAACCTCTTTAAGTAATGTAAACTAAAGGTAGAAATAAAGGATCAAAAACAGAAAAAAATACCCCAGAGAGATACTTTTCATCCTGCATTTAAACTCACTTTTTTCTTCTTGCTAGTCTAAAATTAGGGTTTTTAAACATTAGCGAGCACACAATTTGTATCACAGGCATGGATTACAAGGAGTGATGAGCGAATATACTCGTTACTCGAGATTTCCCGAGCACGCTCGGGTGTCCTCCGAGTATTTTTTAGTGCTCGGAGATTTAGTTTTCTTCACCTCAGCTGAATGATTTACATCTCTTAGCCTGCATAAGTACATGTGGGGATTCCCTAGCAACCAGGCAACCCCCACATGTACTTATGCTGGCTATCAGATGTAAATCATTTAGCTGCGGCGATGAAAACTAACTCTCCGAACACTAAAAAATACTCGGAGGACCCCCAAGCGTGCTCGGGAAATCTCGAGTAACGAGTATATTCGCTCATCACTAATTAAGAGTTTTAGCATGGTTTCTGGCAAAACAATTTCTGAAAGCACTTACTGAAGCTCTCTTTTGCATATTTTGTGGACATTCTCTCTGACGACATCATTTATGAGGCGAACACATTGAGACTGGGTCTCCAAAGAAAGGAGTCGCTCTCTTTCTTGAATCCTCCTGTTGTAAAATTTGTAAGATCAGATATTGTCATTTCTTAAACGCTCGAATACTGTCACATGGTATAAGGACAATGTTACCTGGCTTCCTCTGCCTTCCTTCGTTTTTCCTCTTTCATTCTTTCAATCTCAGCCTTTCTCTTCTTCTGTGACATTTCTAAAAAAATTCTGTACGAGATCTGCCAGTAGCTGATCAGAAACTATAGACGACTCGCTTAAGAAACGTAAGAGAAAAAAAAATATATATTTTGATGAGAATAAAAGCTATTCAAATAATTATTAGAAACCCTGCCAATGGAAATGAATTCAAGATATCCATTGTGGTACTATCTGAAATTAAACAGGATCTAGAACTTTGAATAAATATATATATTTTTTACCTGCTGTTCTCCTGAAAATGGTGTTTTTCTTTTGTTTCTGCATCTGTGTGTTTTGAGCTATGGTCCCCTTATCTGTATGTAAACCTATTCTTGTTAGGCAAGTGGGAGTGATCATTAACTTTCCTGTATGAAAATCTAACAAGAACCATGCCCAGTTGACTAAGCGGGGAAACAGAGGCCATATCTCAGGAACAGAAGGGGCACAGGAATGAAAAACAGTTAAGATTAATGAACAGCAGCATTTACACCAGGCAAAAAAAATATTTTTTTTGCATATTTATGGCAAGTGACCCATCCTCTAAGGAATGCATGTAAACAACTTTGAATAAAATCTTATGACACCCCTTTAATACAAAGCTTCTACATTCTGCATGAAGATAAGCTAGTGACGGCACTTGCACAGATATATCAGCGTAAAGTAAAGGTAATAAAGGCCATGCTAAACCAATAAGGATACTTTCAGGAATAACCCATTATTCGCTTAATTGGTAACACAGGTAACCATGGGGTGTAATGCTGCTGTCACTAGGAGGCTGACACTAGCCAAAAAAGAAAAAAAGTTAGCTCCTCCTCAGCAGGGTACACCCACCGACTGGCACAAAGCATATCAAATATAGCTTAGTGTCAGCAGGAGACAGACCTGAATCTGATCCCAGATCCAATTTCTTCCTTAGATCACCTTGTCATGTGTTATTATCTTTTCCCTTTGTTTTTCAGATTCTTCTCTTCAGGGTAATAGGGTGCAATTTCTCACCCTGACTTACCAACTAAGCAAATGAGAGAACAGTGTGATGCCATCCACATCTTACCCTCACTGGTCTGCGAGGCAGGACCTAACCCCCTGACACATCTAGAGAGTGTCTCAGGGTGGTTCGTGGCAGAAGGTCCTTGCCTGTCCCCAACCCCAGCCCTCTCTTCGGAGTGGTGCCAGGAGGAAGACCATTGTCACTCTTCAGTGACCCCCCCCCCCCTCGGTTGACACAGTCTTCTGCACCATCTGGGACCATAACGATATGGAAAGGAGGACTCCTATTCCAGTGAACCCCCTCCTCATCTGGGGGCTCCTGATGCTGTCCTATGGACTGATAAGAGTTAGTCAGGACCCTAGTCCTCTTTTCTCCGCAGTCCATCATTCAAGGTGGTGGATGTAATTAAGACTTAAGGCCGGTTTCACACGTCAGTGGCTCCGGTACGTGAGGTGACAGTTTCCTCCCGTACCGGAGACACTGACACACGTAGACCCATAAAAATCAATGCATCTGTTCAGATGTCATTGATTTTGTGCGGACCGTGTGCGGACCGTGTCTCCGTGTGCCAAACACGGAGACATGTCAGTGTTCGTGGGAGCGCACGGATTACACGGACCCAATAGAGTCAATGGGTCCGTGTAAAACACGCACCTCACACGGACATTCTCCGTCTGGGGTCCGTGTGGCGTGCCGGAGACAGCGCTACAGTAAGCGCTGTCCCCCCCACATGGTGCTGAAGCCGCCATTCATATGTTCCCTGTAGCAGCGTTTGCTACAGAGAAAATATGAATGATAGTGTTTAAAATAAAGATCCATGTGTCCGCCGCCCCCCCACCCCCTGTGCGCCCCCCCGCTGGTCGGAAAATACTCACCCGGATCCCCCGTCGGCAGTCGCTCCTTCCTGGTCTGGCCGCGGCTTCTCTACTGTATGCGGCCGATTACACTCATGAATATGTGGCTCCACCTCCAATAGGGGCGGAGCCGCCTATTCATGAGTGTAAATGAGCGGCCCCACGTGACCGCATACAGTAAGCCGCGGCCAGACCAGGAAGGAGCGACTGCCGACGGGGGATCCGGGTGAGTATTTTCTGACCAGCGGGGGGGGCGCACAGGGGGTGGGGGGGGCGGCGGACACATGGATCTTTATTTTAAACACTATTCTTCATATTTTCCCTGCAGCAAACGTTGCTACAGGGAACATATGAATCGCAGCTTCAGCACCATGCAGAGTGGGTACCACACGCTCCGTGTGGTACCCACTCGCCATACGGGCGGCACACGTGTGCCGCAGGTATGGCCTCCGTGAGTTCCCAGGCACACGGACACGGATAACTCCGGTACCGATTTATTCCGGTACCGGAATTATCTGGACGTGTGGGACAGCCCTAAGAAAGCGCAGCTCTCCAAATCTCCCCAGCACACGCTTTTCGGCGCGCCGCTGTCTAGCTTAAATTTATCTGATGATTTATCTGATGATCGCTGCTATGTAGCTGAGCCGATTGAGTTGTGCCAGCTTCTAGCCTCCCATGGAGGCTATTGAAGCATGGCACAAGTAAAAAAAAAGTTTTAAAAAATATGAAAAAAATTAAAATGTAAAAGTTTAAAATCACCCCCCTTTCGCCCCATCCTAAATAAAATAAAAAAAATAAAATAAAAATCAAACCTACACATATTTGGTATCGCCACGTTCAGAATTGCCTGATCTATCAATAAAAAAAAAGAAGCATTAACCTGATCGCTAAACAGTGTAGCGAGAAAAAAATTCGAAACGCCAGAATTACGTTTTTTTGGTCGCCGCGACATTGCATTAAAATGCAATAACGGGTGATCAAAAGAACGTATCTGCACAAAAGTGGTATTATTAAAAACATCAGATCGGCACGCAAAAAATAAGCCCTCACCCGACCCCAGATCACGAAAAATGGAGTCGCTTCGGGTATCGGAAAATGTCATTTTTTTTTTTTTTTTTAGCAAAGTTTTGAATTTTTTTTCACCACTTAGATATAAAAAAATAACCTAGACATGTTAGGTGTCTATGAACTCGTAATGACCTGGAAAATCATAATGGCAGGTCAGTTTTAGAATTTAGTGAACCTAGCAAAAAAGCCAAACAAAAAACAAGTGTGGGATTGCACTTTTTTTTGCAATTTCACCACACTTGGGAATTTTTTTCCCATTTTCTAGTACAAGACATGGTAAAAACAATGATGTCGTTCAAAAGTACAACTCGTCCCACAAAAAATAAGCCCTCACATGGCCATATTGACGGAAAAATAAAAAAAGTTATGGCTCTGGGAAGGAGGGGAGCGAAAAACGAAAATGCAAAAACGAAAAAGGGCCACGTCTTGAAGGGGTTAAAGTCTCAACTTCACGGGTGTCACTCCCAGTACTAGGCCAGCCCCAGTCATAGTCTCTTTAAACACCTCTGATCATTACAGTGGAATTTCCTGCTAGGCCGCAAGTCCTAGATATGCGAGTCACTGGGTATACAGTGTGTTTGTCACACTGGTCCTCTCCATTCCCTGAAGTATGGTCTCAACCCACACCCCTTGTCAAGAATTGTGTTTGGGCCCCCCTATTATAGTAAACATTTATGTGTAATATATACAGCTCTGGCAAAAATTAAGAGGCTACTGCAAAATGTTCAGTTTCTCTGATTTTTCTCTTGATAGAATAAAAGAACAATTTACATTTTACTCAAAAATATACCTATAAACTACTGACAGCATGTCTCCGAAGTTCCAAGCAATACATTTTGTATTTATTTTCTGAAAATGAGAAATTGTCAAAATAAAAAAAAATGCATTGCTTGCAGACCTCAAATAATACAAAATAAAAACAAGTTCATAATCATTTAGAAACAACAATAGTGGCATAAGGTCACCCAAAAGCAGTGTGAAAGACTGGTGGAAGGCATGTCAAAACGCATGAAAGCTGTGATTATAAATCATGGTTATTCCACAAAATACTGATTTCTGAACTCTTCCTGAGTTAAAACATTAGTGTTTCTAAACGATTATGAACTTTTTTGTTTTTGCATTATTTGAGGTCTGCAAGTAATGCATGTTTTTGATATTTCGCCCATTTCTCATTTTCAGAAAATAAATACAAAAATGTATTGCTTGGAACTTCGGAGATATGTTATCAGTAGTTTATAGAATAAAAGAACAATTTTCAGTTTACTCAAAAATATAGCTATAAAAGAGAAAAATCAGAAACTGAAAATTTTGCAGTGGTCTCTTAATTTTTTATAGAGCTGTGTATATATTATACACACACACACTATGGGTGTCAGGTCCAAGCATTCCTACATGAACAGTTTCCTGGAAAGTGGATTGGTCTTCGTGGGCCAGTTGAATGGCCACCAAGGTCTCCCGATCTGACCCCCTTACACTTTTATCTTTGGGTTCATCTGAAGGCAATTGTCTATGCTGTGAAGATACGAGATGTGCAGCATCTGAAACAACGGATACTGGAAGCCTGTGCTAGCATTTCTGCGGTGTTGATATCAGTGTGTCAAGAGTGGGAGAAGTGGGTTGCATTGACAATCCAACACAATGGGCAGCACTTTGAACACATTTTATAAGTGGTCATAAACTTGTAAATAATTCATGAAAGAATAAAGTTATTTTAAAACCAAGCACACCATTGTTTTTTTTGTGGAATTCTCAATAAGTTTGATGTCACATGACCCTCTTCCCATAGGAAAAAATAAAGTTGGATCCAAAATGGCAAACTTCAAAATGGCCGCCATGGTCACCACCCATCTTGAAAAGCTTTCCCCCTCCCATATACTAATGTGCCACAAACAAGAAGTTGATATCACCAACCATTCCCATTTTATTTAGGTGTATCCATATAAGAGAGTGTGAGTGAGAGTGTCTCTCAATATGATGCCATGTAATAATGAGACAGCACTGTACATAAAACAGAGGACACTACATAATAATTGACTGCCCCATACATAACTAGAGAGGATGGTACGCAATAAGGGAGACTCCTGCAGCAATAATGTCCCCCATTCTGGGCCCCTTCCTGGGCTAATGTCCCCCATCCTGTCCTTCTTAGTATAATGTCCCACATGCTGGTATAATGTGCCCCAATCTGGTACATACTCGTACGTCCCTTATCCTGGGCCCCAACCTTTTGTATATGTCCCCCAACCAGCTGTAATATACTCCATCCCATGTTCCCTGTTTTGTAATGCATTCAAAACAAACTATACTACCCACCTTCCCCCACACCGTGCAAGATCCTCTTCTATTTCCGGTGTGGGCAGCTTTACTTCGGCATCCCCTCTGTGGCACATGATGTCACTGCTGTGCACCCCCAGTCATGCCATCAACTGTCTCCCTCCGATTGGCCGGCGGCATGTATTGCAGCGCAGGGAGCCGACAGGTTCCCTTTGCCACAATACATTTTAGCTTAAAAAAGGAACCTGTCACCAGTTTTGGCCAATATGAAATAAGACCACCACTTTTCAGGGCTGATATACAGCATTGTATAATGCTCTATATCTGCCCCCAACCCAACCTGCAAGAGAAGAGCTTCTACAGTGTGTCCTTGAAGTCATGGTGCACTTTTGACCAGTCACTGGAAAGCAACACAAACAAAAAATAAAAAATAAAAAAATAATGAAATCTGCTCCAAATGAAAGAAACTCTCCCAGTTTCATACCTATTCAGTGCAATTCGATGTGGGCTCCATTTGTTGCCCTACACACATCCAAACGATAGTGAAGTTCTTGCCACACACGGCTAAGTACATCTGGTGTAACAGAGTGGTCGCCTCATCGCTAAACACAATCTTCTGCAAAAATAATTGTCGATCTCATGAAGCATATCTGTAGCAAAAACGCATCGTTGGGTCTATCCGCTGGTTTGATAGTATGCAACAGCCGCAATTAGTACCCCGTAAAACAGATGTTTAACACCTTATGAACTGTAGTCTTGCTTAGGTGTAATTGTCGAGCACACCCACGCATAGATTTTTATTTAGGGCTCCTTAGGTAGCTATACCATATAGCCTCTACAGTGAAGTATATCGTGGCACAGCTGCGTTGGTGCACAAGATATTTTTCTACTGGTGTGGGAAACCTAATAGATAAGTAACTTGGCACTCAACTTAGTAAATGGTGATGATTTTTATTCAGATGGCAGTCCAAATTAAACGTTTCGGTCAAACATTAGACCTTCTTCAGTAAACTGCATTGCAAATGCATAACAGAATACAAACAATTGTAAATATACAAAAAGACAATAAGTCAAAAATAAAAAATAAAACATAAGGATAAACCTCATAATTAATGTGCAATATGTGATGGATAAGAGGGTAGGAGAGGTGAGGAATAGGTAAGTAACATCTTTTTACATACCCGACTGCTTATGTAACAGGGATGGAGGATGTCTCTAATTATGGAGTAGGTCCCAGATTATGGTTTCGAGTGGACCTGTCTGGGTATGGTAATAGCCCTATAAAGGTAACAGAGACTGTATAGTACGGTGTACAGTTCAACAAATAAAGGAAAAAGAAGGAGCACAAAACATGGTGTACTGACCGAGTAAGATACCAAAGAAGAGTATCGTATATGGGCCTGGTGTTCCAGGTTTGGAAAAACACTGCAACTGTGATAAAATATAGATATAGCTATTAACCCCTTTCTGACGTACTATCCCGTCGAGGTGGGGTGGGCCCGTATGACCACCGACGGGATAGTACGTCATATGCGATCGGCCGCGCTCACGGGGGCAGCGCGGCCGATCGCGGCCGGGTGTCAGCTGCATATCGCAGCTGACATCCGGCACTATGTGCCAGGAGTGGTCACGGACCGCCCCGGCACATTAACCCCCGGCACACCGCGATCAAACATGATCGCGGTGTACCAGCGGTATAGGGAAGCATCGTGCAAGGAGGGGACTCACTGCGGGCTTCCCTGAGACCCCCGCAGCAACGCGATGTGATCGCGTTGCTCCGAGGGTCTCCTACCTCCCTCCTCGCCGCAGGTCCCGGATCCTAGATGGCCGCGGCATCCGGGTCCTGCAGGGAGGGAGGTGGCTTACCGAGTGCCTGCTCAGAGCAGGCGCTGGTAAGCCTGCAGCCCTGCACAGCAGATCGCCGATCTGACAGAGTGCTGTGCACACTGTCAGATCACCGATCTGTAATGTCCCCCCCTGGGACAAAGTAAAAAAAAAAAATTTCCACATGTGTAAAAAAATAAATAAAAAATAAATTCCTAAATAAAGAAAAAAAAAATATATTATTCCCATAAATACATTTCTTTATCTAAATAAAAAAAAAAACAATGAAAGTACACATATTTAGTATCGCCGCGTCCGTAACGACCCAACCTATAAAACTGTCCCACTAGTTAACCCCTTCAGTAAGCACCGTGAGAAAAAAAAACGAAGCAAAAAAATGCTTCAGCATACTGCTGAACAAAAGTGGAATAACACGCGATCAAAAAGACTGATATAAATAACCATGGTACCGCTGAAAACGTCATCTTGTCCCGCAAAAAACGAGCCGCCATACAGCATCATCAGCAAAAAAATAAAAAAGTTATAGTCCTGAGAATAAAGCGATACCAAAATAATTATTTTTTCTATAAAATAGCTTTTATCGTATAAAAGCGCCAAAACATAAAAAAATGATATCAATGAGGTATCGCTGTAATCGTACTGACCCGAAGAATAAAACTGCTTTATCAATTTTACCAAACGCGGAACGGTATAAACGCCTCCCCCAAAAGAAATTCATGAATAGCTGGTTTTTGATCATTCTGCCTCACAAAAATCGGAATAAAAAGCGATCAAAAAATGTCATGTGCCCGAAAATGTTACCAATAAAAACGTCAACTCGTCCCGCAAAAAACAAGACCTCACATGACTCTGTGGACTCAAATATGGAAAAATTATAGCTTTCAAAATGTGGTAACGCAAAAAATATTTTTTGCAATAAAAAGCGTCTTTCAGTGTGTGACGGCTGCCAATCATAAAAATCCGCTAAATAACTCGCTATAAAAGTAAATCAAACCCCCCTTCATCACCCCCTTAGTTAGGGAAAAATAAAAAATAAAAAAAATGTATTTATTTCCATTTTCCCATTAGGGTTAGGGCTAGGGTTATTGCTAGGGTTAGGGTTAGGGCTAGGGTTATTGCTAGGGTTAGGGCTAGGGTTAGGGCTAGGGTTATTGCTAGGGTTAGGGTTAGGGCTAGGGTTATTGCTAGGGTTAGGGCTAGGGTTAGGGTTATTGCTAGGGTTAGGGCTAGGGTTAGGGCTACAGTTAGGGTTGGGGCTAAAGTTAGGGTTAGGGTTTGGATTACATTTACAGTTGGGAATAGGGTTGGGATTAGGGTTAGGGGTGTGTCAGGGTTAGGGATGTGGTTAGGGTTACCGTTGGGATTAGGGTAAGGGGTGTGTTTGGATTAGGGTTTCAGTTATAATTGGGGGGTTTCCACTGTTTAGGCACATCAGGGGCTCTCCAAACGGGACATGGCATCCGATCTCAATTCCAGACAATTCTGCGTTGAAAAAGTAAAACAGTGCTCCTTCCCTGCAGAGCTCTCCCGTGTACCCAAACAGGGGTTTACCCCAACATATGGGGTATCGGCGTACTCAGGACAAATTGGACAACATCTTTTGGGGTCCAATTTCTCCTGTTACCCTTGGGAAAATACAAAACTGGGGGCTAAAAAATAAGTTTTGTGGGAAAAAAAAGATTTTTTATTTTCACGGCTCTGCGTTGTAAACTGTAGTGAAACACTTGGGGGTTCAAAGTTTTCACAACACATCTAGATAAGTTCCTTGGGGGGTCTAATTTCCAATATGGGGTCACTTGTGGGGGATTTCAACTGTTTGGGTACATCAGGGGCTTCCGAGCTCTGCTATGCGCCCAAACAGTGGTTTACCCCCACATATGGGGTATCGTCGTACTCAGGACAAATTTCACAACAACTTTTGTGGTCTAATTTCTTTTCTTACCCTTGGGAAAATAAAAAAATGGGGGCGAAAAGATCATTTTGTGAAAAAATATGATTTTTTATTTTTACGGCTCTGCATTATAAACTTCTGTGAAGCACTTGTTGGGTCAAAGTGCTCAACACACATCTAGATAAGTTCCTTAAGGGGTCTACTTTCCAAAATGGTGTCACTTGTGGGGGGTTTCAGTGTTTAGGCACATCAGGTGCTCTCCAAACACAACATGGCGTCCCATGTCAATTCCAGTCAATTTTGCATTGAAAAGTCAAATGGCGCTCCTTTCCTTCCGAGCTCTGCCATGCGCCCAAACAGTGGTTTACCCCCATATATGGGGTATCAGCGTACTCAGGACAAATTTTACAACAACTTTTGGGGTCCATTTTCTCTTGTTACCCTTGGTAAAATAAAACAAATTGGAGCTGAAATAAATTTTGTGTGAAAAAAGTTAAATGTTCATTTTTATTTAAACATTCCAAAAATTCCTGTGAAACACCTGAAGGGTTAATAAATTTCTTGAATGTGGTTTTGAGCACCTTGAGGGGTGCAGTTTTTAGAATGGTGTCACACTTGGGTATTTTCTCTCATATAGACCCCTCAAAATGACTTCAAATGAGATGTGGTCCCTGAAAAAAAATGGTGTTGTAAAAATGAGAAATTGCTGGTCAATTTTTAACCCTTATAACTCAAATAACAAAAAAAAATTTGGTTCCAAAATTGTGCTGATGTAAAGTAGACATGTGGGAAATGTTACTTATTAAGTATTTTGCGTGACATATGTCTGTGATTGAAGGGCATAAAAATTCAAAGTTGGAAAATTGCGAAATTTTCAAAATTTTCACCAAATATCCGTTTTTTTAACAAATAAACGCAAGTTATATCGAAGAAATTTTACCACTATCATGAAGTACAATATGTCACGAGAAAACAATGTCAGAATCGCCAAGATCCGTTGAAGCGTTCCAGAGTTATAACCTCATAAAGGGACAGTGGTCAGAATTGTAAAAATTGGCCTGGTCATTAACGTGCAAACCACCCTTGGGGGTGAAGGGGTTAAGGAATGGCTAAGGAAAGATGGGATCAGCATGAGATAAATGGGAGTTGTATAGGAAAACATACCTAGTGTAGGTAGCTTGCTGATAACTAGGTATATGGTTTTATGTCCACTGTGGTATCATAGGAAATGTTGATAATAACAAACTGAAAGACAAGTATGGCTAATATAAATATGGTACAATGTTGGTGTATGTCCTTAAATACTGTAAAAAAAGGGGTCTCACCATAAAGGAGAACTGTGAACCATGTATTATGGCCTCAGGTGCCAGGTAATTAAGTTAAATGGTATTGGTATCTAAAAAAAGCAAAAGACCGGATGGGTATAATAACATAGACAAGGGAGGAGGGGAGGAAAATCCAAAATAGACTTAACATATTGAAAGCAGAAGCTCCCCTACTATTTGAGTTATAAAGTATTCTGGTGAAATGGGCGCTTGGAATAAACCGCTGCCTGTGATGTGACAATGTAGAAGTCAATAGCATATCGTAAAAGGTATGTATAGGTGATGTACCTAGGTGGAGGAAGGACTTACCCCGTGTGCGGTGTAGCGCTGGTATGCCTCAACGCGGTATCCGCCACTAGTTGAATGGCATATGTGTTGTGAAAGGGGTTTAAATGGCTGTGGGGCGGGACAATATGTGTGTCCGATACAGGAAGCGCGTCACCAATTGTGGCGCGCACTTCCGGTAATCCCAAGCACTGGCTGTAGTCATAGATACAGACAACAAGCACAGTGTTAGCTATGCATACCTAGTCCGGAGCCGGAAGTGCGTCACAGTTTGTGGCGCGGACTTCCGGTAATCCATGAATGGAATGTTGTCATGGTAACAGACAACAAGCGCGTTATAAGTAGAGCCTTATGCACCTAGTAAAAAGGCATATGGAGGGCGTAGCTAGTGTCGCTGTAATAGACTAGGGGAACCTAGCTGAATGTAACGCTAGCTTCCATTATTTTAAGAACAGCATACCGTATATACTCGAGTATAAGCCGAGATTTTCAGCCCAAATTTTTGGGCTGAAAGTGCCCCCTCGGCTTATACTCGAGTCACGGTCGGCGGGTGAGGGGGAGAGGGCGCTGAGGCATACTTACCTGCTCCCGGGGCTCCTGGCGCTCCCCCTGCCCGTCCCACGGTCTTCGGTGCCGCAGCTCTTCCCCTGTTCAGCGGTCACATGGGACCGCTCATTAGAGAAATGAATAGGCTGCTCCACCTCCCATAGGGGCGGAGCCGCATAATTCATTTCTCTAATCAGCGGTGCCGGTGACCGCTGACAGAGGAAGAGGCTGTGGCACCGAAGACCAGCTGTCCGGGGGAAAGAGCGGGACGCCGGGAGCAGGTAAGTATTACATATTTACCTTCCCTCGTTCCACCCGCCGGGTGCCGCTCTATCTTCGCGTCCTCTTGTTCTGACTGTTCAGGTCAGAGGGCGCGATGACGCATATAGTGTGCGCGCCGCCCTCTGCCTGATCAGTCAGTGCGGAGAGACGCCGGGACGGGACGCTGAGGAGCTGCAAGCAAGAGAGGTGAGTATGTGTTTTGTTTTTTTTATTGCAGCAGCAGCAGCAATGGCACAGATTTATGTGGAGTATCTATGGGGCAACGGTGCAGAGCACTATATATAAGGCACAGCTTTATGTGGAGCATCTATGGGGCAACGGTGCAGAGCACTATATATAAGGCACAGCTTTATGTGGAGCATCTATGGGGCAACGGTGCAGAGCACTATATATAAGGCACAGCTTTATGTGGAGCATCTATGGGGCAACGGTGCAGAGCACTATATATAAGGCACAGCTTTATGTGGAGCATCTATGGGGCATAATCAAAGGTCAAAGGTGCAGAGCATTATATATGGCACAGCTATCTATGGGGCCATAATCAAAGGTGCAGAGCATTATATATGGCACAGCTATCTATGGGGCCATAATCAAAGGTGCAGAGCATTATATATGGCACAGCTATCTATGGGGCCATAATCAAAGGTGCAGAGCATTATATATGGCACAGCTATCTATGGGGCCATAATCAAAGGTGCAGAGCATTATATATGGCACAGCTATCTATGGGGCCATAATCAAAGGTGCAGAGCATTATATATGGCACAGCTATCTATGGGGCCATAATCAAAGGTGCAGGGCACTGTATATGGCACAGCTATCTATGGAGCACCTATGGGGCCATAATGAACGGTGCAGAGCATTATATGTGGCACAGCTTTATGTCGAGCATCTATGGGGCCATAATGAACGGTGCAGAGCATTATATGTGGCACAGCTTTATGTCGAGCATCTATGGGGCCATAATGAACGGTATGGAGCATCTATTTTTAATTTTTAAATTCACCGGTAGCTGCTGCATTTTCCACCCTAGGCTTATACTCGAGTCAATAAGTTTTCCCAGTTTTTTGTGGCAAAATTAGGGGGGTCGGCTTATACTCGGGTCGGCTTATACTCAAGTATATACGGTAAGTACCCTAATAATGCCTAACCTCAGTGCATGTGTTAGGTATGGCTGGTGATGCTGCCCAAGATAAAAGGTGCGGTGCTGGCCATACACCATAAATTAAGCATGAAGGTCTTGGTAACCATTGGGCAACGTAATAAAGAAAACTGTGTAATGCTTCTTAAAGGGAAAGATAACATTTTATCGAACCCTAACATGTGAACTATATACCTCGTGGGGGTATATAAACAGAGAGCAGTCGGGTAGGGGATACAGGATGGGGGAGTCCAAAGGAGGGAAGGGGTCAGGAGGTGACTTGCGTGAAGTGGTCAATAAAGGCGACTCTGTAAAGAGAGATAAATAAGTTAGCATACATCCTAAAAAATAATTGTCATAACTTAGTGAAAGGATGATATTATATATTTACATTTATCAAATAACAGGCCTTTTGCCCTTTCTGGAAACGGTACATCGATGACGTGTTTTGTCTATGGACTGCTACACCACAAACCCTAGACCTCTTTTTCCATACCCTCAACACGGCTTGGCCAGGTCTCACCTTTACTATTACAAGTAGTACACAACAGGTCAATTTTCTAGATACCTTGGTCATAAAGGATGAGTTGGGAGTTCTAAAAACCGATTTGTACACTAAACCCACTGATAGAAATAGTCTCCTACATTTTCAAAGTCAACATCCCATTGCTACCAAAAAATCCATTCCTCGGTCCCAGTTCAAGAGAATACAGAGAATCGTTACTGAACCCGATCTCCTGAAAGTCAGGACAGATGAGATGTATTCTAAATTTAGGGAACGCGGCTACCCCCCTACCCTATTGACTGAGGCTATCAATCCTGTCACTAATGTGCGTCCACCGGCCAATATAAGAGTTCCTTTTGTCCATGTCTATCACCCGTACGTTAATATTCTACATCACACGATTAGACGTCACTGGAATATATTACGTACAGCTCACCCGGGCATCCCTGAATTTCAGGAACATTTTCTACCGTGCTACAAACGCTCCACTAATATCCGTGACTCCTTAGTCAGAGCAGATTTCGGTGGTAGCAAGCAGGACACCTCACAACGTTTTCTACACAGAACCAAACATGGCACCTTCCCGTGCCTGCACTGCAACCAGTGCAACAATGTTATTAGGGGGGACCATTTCTATCATCCCCACTCTGGCAGAAGGTACAAGATTATATGCTACTCAACTTGTGACACCACTTTTGTGATTTATGCTATAAAATGCCCCTGTGGTCTTTTATACATCGGGGAAACCACCCAACCAGTCAAATCCCGCATTTCCAAACACAAGTCGACTATACGTTGTCAAAATATGCTACTGCCACTCCCACATCACTTCATCTCCAAGGAAAAAAAATGGAGACACAAAGCGCAAAATAGGGTCTTATCCTTTAGATAACCAAGAGAGCTTTCTTAGAATTGCTCACCTGATTTTGTTGAATGAAGAGCATGTAACAATTTCGGCTGCTGCAGATCCACAAGCCGATCAACGGCCGTATGACAATATAAACTGTGCAGGAGGTGTGGGTTAAATCCGCGCTGCCTTAGGCTACTTTCAGACATAGCGCATTTTTGAGCGCTATTTTGCGGGCGCTTTTCAAAAATGCGCAATGTCATTTTCGTCTGCCGGCAAAGTGAATGAGAAATTCACTTTGCCGTTCAGACACACCGCAAAAAAACGCGGCGCTTTTGTCTGCAAACACGCCGGCGTAAAAAGAATTGACATGTCAATTCTTTACGCAGCGGCGTGTCTGCGTGTCCCCATAGGGCCCCATCTTACCGTCCACACACAGCGCCTTTGTCCTGGGTGTCGGCGTCTTTGTACGGAGGGGTTGACACCCAGGACCGGACGTGACGTCGGACAGGAAGAGGGAAGCCCCCGCCCCCCAGTGAAGCAGCATGGAGTCATTCAACAGAATGACCATAAACGTGGGGCTGCTGATCGAGACGGTATGTGTGTGTGTGTGTGTGCGCGCGTGTGTGTGTGTGTGTGTGTGTGTGTGTGTGTGTGTGTGTATGTGTGTGTGTCCCCATGCGACGCTAGTGCCACCATTGTGCTAAGTCGCCGTATGGGACTACTACTCCCATCCGGTATTAGGATGGGAGAGTTGTCCCTGTGTCCGGCGACTTAGAACAATTGTAAAGTTACACAAAACACCTACACACAATACACATACATGACACACAGTACAAAAAACATATAACACAGAGTATATACTCACCAACAGCACACTTGTAGGCGAAGCCCTCGATCCTCCAGGAAAAAATCACAAAATAATAAACCAAATTCATACTCCCTGTCCGCAGAATCCATAAAACGAGTGTCCCACGCCGATCCCCTGCTCTCCGGCGATACACTGCCAGGAGCGAAGCTCCTAGCAGTGTATCGCGTACTGTTCCGGAGTTCAATGGCTCCGGCGTCTCGGTTAACAGCAGTACAGCTGCGTTGAACTTTCCCACGCAGCACTGCCGTTAAGCGAGAGTGCCGGGGTCAATGACCGCCGGTAAACTCGCTCGCGCATGCGCAGTGACACACCGAAAGGAACTATGGCTCCTGTCAGTGTGTTGCTGCAGCCGTGGAGAGCAGACACATCTCTGGATGTGTCTGTTCTCCATGGAAAATCTTGATACGTGGCACTTAAATACGTGGCAATTAAATACGTGACACTTATACGTGATACGTGTCACTTAAATACGTGGCACTGAAATACGTGATACGTGGCACTTTGATACGTGGCACGTGTCACTTAAATACGTGGCACTGAAATATGTGGCACGTGGCACTTTGATACGTGGCACGTGGCCCTGAAATACGTGGCACGTGGCACTGAAATATGTGGCACGTGGCACTTTGATACGTGGCACTGAAATACGTGGCACGTGGCACTTTGATACGTGGCACGTGGCACTTTGATACGTGGCACTGAAATATGTGGCACGTGGCACTTTGATACGTGGCACGTGGCACTGAAATACGTGGCACGTGGCCCTGAAATACGTGGCACTGAAATATGTGATACGTGGCACTGAAATATGTGATATGTGGCACTTAAATACGTGGCACCGAAATACGTGATACGTGGCACTTAAATACGTGGCACCGAAATACGTGATACGTGGCACTTAAATACGTGGCACGTGGCACTTAAATACGTGGCACGTGGCACTTAAATACGTGGCACGGAAATACGTGATACGTGGCACTTAAATACGTGGCACGTGGCACCGAAATACGTGGCATTTAAATACATGGCACGTGGCACCGAAATACGTGGCACTTAAATACGTGGCACGTGGCACTTAAATACGCAACTTGCTGCGTTCTCTGCGCCCTGCGTTGAATCCCTATTTATTTCCAATTTAGTTTTAAACCTAGCAAAATATTTATTTAAAAAAACGCTCTTCACCGGATTTTCTGTCCCCTGTGCGTGTGTGTCCCCTGTGCGTGTGTGTCCCGTATGCGTGTGAAGGTAATAACAAGCAGTTGGGGTTGTCATTCCTCAGCAGCCTGTGTTACTTTTTCTGCCTCTATCTAGTTTGTCAAATTTTGTCTGTATAACTAGTAGTTAATGTTTTACCTTTTTTAGGTTCAAAACTTCCCATGTCTTTGGGATAAGGGGTGACGGGAGTTTTCCAACAAATATACAAAAACTGCTTCCTGGCACAAGGTCTGTGTCACCCTCTATCCCCTGTACGAGTCATACACAAAGGAGCGGCAAAAAGAAATTGGTAAATATTTTCCATTTTGGAGGAGTATTTTTGAATTTCTTGTCTGTATGTAGTTGAATAGTATATTAATAGGTTCAATTTTTCACTTTTTAGTTTCAGCCTTGAGAACCCGCTGGAGGTCGGTGAGGGACAGATTTACACGGTCACGGTCAGAAGCACCAAGTGGCTCTGCGGCACCTGCTTCTCAAGGGCGTTTTGAACAGGAACTCCAATTTTTAAACGGCAGTCTACATTACCGACCGTAAGTATCAGTAACGTCTTTAATTTTGAATAGAAAATAAAATGTATTAAAACTATTGTTTTGATGTTTCTCTTTACAGAACCATAGGCAATGTCCAGCCGATGACCGAAATCCCGGCCACAGCAACAACTCCAGTGTATGAACATGCTTCACAGCCTGCTACCAGCTCTCTTCCAAATGAGCCAAGGCCTGACCCTTCTACCCAAAATGATGATCTGCCCCTCTCCGAGACTAGTTCATTGGCATCGCCGCCGCCACCACCGCCACCAACACCACCTCCACCTCCAGCCTCAACACAGAGGAAGAGGAAAAGAGGCTCTTCAAAGGAGGATGAGGAGACGGCTGCCTTGGCAAGGGCAATTTCTCTAATTGATCGCCAACCTGAAGAGGATCAATTCTCAGCATATGGAACCACTCTAGCTTCCAGAATGCGTACTCTGTCCCCCGAGGTCCAGGACTCCTGCATGACGTATATTTCAATGGCGGTGACATGTTTTAAGAAGTATCCGCATATAAATCCAACCTTTGAAGAAATGGTTTGTTCACTAAACCACATCTGGCATCCACCGACGCCGACTCCTCTTGCACCTGCAGCAGCATTCAATAGACCTCTGCCATCTGCTCCAAGTGCTGCTGCAGATGCACCAACATCCAGAGTAGTAGCCCAGTCTGAAGAACACCATCCAGACTGGAGCTACTACTCATATTCACAAAGCCTATATGAGGACCAGTAGGCATAATGTTGCTTTTCATGTTTAAAACGCCATGATGTCCAAGTCCACTCCTCAGTTTCCGCCAAGAGGGCATGTTTCCAGCTCTGATTAGTGTTGCGCAAGTGCCGAATGACTCACCGTCAGTGGTGACGAGGAAAGGGCCTTGCGCAATACTAATGAAAGCTGGAAGCATGCCCTCCTGGCGGCAATTAATGAGTGGACTTGGACATCCACAGGTTTATAATCCCATTTTGGGGATGTTTACAGTGTTTACGTGTGGAATTTTGTTAATAACAAAAAAAAACAACAAATCATTCTATTCTCAATTTTATTAGAAAAGTTTTTCAATTTTGACAGTTACTACAAATAAATATTTGAACTTTTAACTATGATGTAGTCTGCTTCTTTGATTTGTTGACCATGGCAAAAAATACACATTACATAACACCCACTTGCCATGAATAGAGGACACCCCCTAGAAATCAGATATACTACGAGGGGAACTGCTGAATAGAAGGCACTCTATATCTATGGTAGAAGAACTCACAGGAGTGTCAGGAATAACGTACAGCAAACAATGTGGAGTACCGGAAAACTCCAGTGTTAACTCCAGTGTGTATTGTATTCTGAGTCATAAAGACAGGAAATGACCTCAATGACTCTTTTTTTTTTCCCCCTTTTTTTTTTTTCAAACAAACTTTAATTTCAGTACACAATGCTGAAAAAAACGCAGCTGCAAAAAACGCAGCAAAAAACGCAGCAAAAAACGCAGTGTGTGAAAGCAGCTGCGTTTTTTGCCTGCGTAAAAAAACGCAGGTAAAGCAGCAGCAAAATACGCGCGCGTAAAAATACACAGCAAATATGCTGTGTGTGAAAGTAGCCTTAATGATGAAGTTCCAAGGATAATAAATTTAAAAGGTGGTTTATTCAACGCGTTTCAAGGTCAGTGCGACCTCTTCTTCAGGAAATTCCACATACATCATCTCCAAGGGACATAACATATCACAACTTAAGTTCCAGGTCCTTGAACATATCCCGGCCCCCAGGCGGGGAGGAAACAGTAGATCTCCTGAAAAAGAGGGAGGCATACTGGATCCATGAGTTACAGACTTTAGCACCGAAAGGCCTGAATAGGGAATATGACCCCCTAGCCTTTATCAATGTGACTCATGCCATTGTTATTTGATAAATGTAAATATATATAATATCATCCTTTCACTAAGTTATGACAGTTATTATTTAGGATGTATGCTAATTTATTTATCTCTCTTTACAGAGTCGCCTTTATTGACCACTTCACGCAAGTCACCTCCTGACCCCTTCCCTCCTTTGGACTCCCCCATCCTGTGTCCCCTACCCGACTGCTCTCTGTTTATATACCCCCACGAGGTATACAGTTCACATGTTAGGGTTCAATAAAATGTTGTTATCTTTCCCTTTAAGAAGCATCACACAGTTTTCTTTATTACATTGCCCAATGGTTACCAAGACCTTCATGCTTAATTTATGGTGTATGGCCAGCACCGCACCTTTTATCTTGGGCAGCAACACCAGCCATACCTAACACATGCACTGAGGTTAGGCATTATTAGGGTACTTATGCTGTTCTTAAAATAATGGAAGCTAGCGTTACATTCAGCTAGGTTCCCCTAGTCTATTACAGCGACACTAGCTACGCCCTCCATATGCCTTTTTACTAGGTGCATAAGGCTCTACTTATAACGCGCTTGTTGTCTGTTACCACGACAACATTCCATTCACGGATTACCGGAAGTCCGCGTCACAATCTGTGACACACTTCCGGCTCCAGACTAGGTATGCATAGCTAACACTGTGCTTGTTGTCTGTATCTATGACTACAGCCAGTGCTTGGGATTACCGGAAGTGCGCGCCACAATTGGTGACGCGCTTCCTGTATCGGACACACATATTGTCCCGCCCCACAGCCATTTAAACCCCTTTCACAAAACATATGCCATTCAACTAGTGGCGGATACCGCGTTGAGGCATACCAGCTCTACACCGCACACGGGGTAAGTCCTTCCTCCACCTAGGTACATCACCTATACATACCTTTTACGATATGCTATTGACTTCTGCATTGTCACATCACAGGCAGCGGTTTATTCCAAGCGCCCATTTCACCAGACCACTTTATACCTCAAATAGTAGGGGAGCTTCTGCTTTCAATATGTTAAGTCTATTTTGGATTTTCCTCCCCTCCTCCCTTGTCTATGTTATTATACCCATCCGGTCTTTTGCTTTTTTTTAGATACCAATACCATTTAACTTAATTACCTGGCACCTGAGGCCATAATACATGGTTCACAGTTCTCCTTTATGGTGAGACCCCTTTTTTTACAGTATTTAACCCCTTTCTGCCATTGGACGTACTATTCCGTCCATGTGGGGTGGGCCCTAATTCCCAAGGACGGAATAGTACGGCCAGCACGATCGGCCGCGCTCACGGGGGGAGCGCGGCCGAGTGTCAGCTGCCTATCGAAGCTGACATCCGGCACTATGTGCCAGGAGTGGTCACGGACCGCCCCCGGCACATTAACCCCCGGCACACCGCGATCAAACATGATCGCGGTGTGCCGGCGGTACAGAGAAGCATCGCGCAGGGAGAGGGCTCCCTGCGGGCTTCCCTGAGACCCCCGGAGCAACGCGATGTGATCGCGTTGCTGCGAGGGTCTCCTACCTCCTATCCCTGCAGGCCCCGGATCCAAAATAGCCGCGGGGCTGCATCCGGGTCCTGCAGGGATTACTTCCGGGTGCCGTGCAGGTGCTTGTAAGCCTGCACGGCTGTAAGTGAGATCGGTGATCTGACAAAGTGCTGTGCACACTGTCAGATCACCGATCTGTAATGTCCCCCCCTGGGACAAAGTAAAAAAAAAAAAATTCCCACATGTGTAAAAAAAAATAAAAAAAAAATTCCTAAATAAAAAAAAATATATATATATTATTCCCATAAATACATTCCTTTATCTAAATAAAAAAATCAAACAATAAAAGTACCCATATTTAGTATCGCCGCGTCCGTAACGACCCCACCTATAAAACTATATCACTAGTTAACCCCTTCAGTGAACACCGTAAAAAAAAAAAAAAAAAAAACGAGGCAAAAAAACAACGCTTTATTCTCATACCGCCAAACAAAAAGTAGAATAACACGCGATCAAAAAGATGGATATAAATAATCATGGTACCGATGCAAACGTCATCTTGTCTCGCAAAAAGCGAGCCGCCATATAGCACCATCAGCGAAAAAATAAAAAAGTTATAGTCCTCAGAATAAAGCGATGCCAAAATAATTATTTTTTTCTATAAAATTGTTTTTATCGTATAAAAGCGCCAAAACATTAAAAAATGATATAAATGAGATATCGCTGTAATCGTACAGACCCGAAGAATAAAACTGCTTTATCAATTTTACCAAACGCGGAACAGTATAAACGCCTCCCCCAAAAGAAATTCATGAATAGCTGGTTTTTGGTCATTCTGCCTCACAAAAATCGGAATAAATAGCGATCAAAAAATCTCCTGTGCCCAAGCATGTTACCAATAAAAACGTCAACTCGTTCCGCAAAAAACAAGACCTCACATGACTCTGTGGACTCAAATATGGAAAAATTATAGCTCTCAAAATGTGGTAACGCCAAAAATATTTTTTGCAATAAAAAGCTTCTTTCAGTGGGTGACAGCTGCCAATCATAAAAATCCGCTAAAAAACCCGCTATAAAAGTAAATCAAAGCCCCCTTCATCACCACCTTAGTTAGGGAAAAAAAAGAAAAATGTATTTATTTCCATTTTACCATTAGGGTTAGGGCTAGGGTTGAGGGTTAGGGCTACAGTTAGGGTTGGGCCTAAAGTTATGGTTAGGGTTGGGGCTAAAGTTAGGGTTAGGGTTTGGATTACATCTACGGTTGGGAATAGGGTTGGGATTAGGGTTAGGGGTGTGTCTGGGTTAGAGGTGTGGTTAGGGTTACCGTTGGGATTAGGGTTAGGGGTGTGTTTGGATTAGAGTTTCAGTTATAATTGGGGGGTTTCCACTGTTTAGGCACATCAGGGGCTCTCCAAACGCGACATGGCGTCCGATCTCAATTTCAGCCAATTCTGCGTTGAAAAAGTAAAACAGTGCTCCTTCCCTTCCGAGCTCTCCCGTGCGCCCAAACAGGGGTTTACCCCAACATATGGGGTATCAGCGTACTCGGAACACATTGGAGAACAACTTTTGGGGTCCAATTTCTCCTGTTACCCTTGGGAAAATACAAAACTGGGGGCTAAAAATAATTTTTGTGGAAAAAAAATATTTTTTATTTGCATGGCTCTGCGTTATAAACTGTAGTGAAATACTTGGGGGTTCAAAGTTCTCACAACACATCTAGATAAGTTCCTTAGGGGGTCTACTTTCCAAAATGGTGTCACTTGTGAGGGGGTTCAATGTTTAGGCACATAAGTGGCTCTCCAAACGCAACATGGCGTCCCACCTCAATTCCTGTCAATTTTGCATTGAAAAGTCAAACGGCGCTCCTTCCCTTCCGAGCTCTCCCATGCGCCCAAACAGTGGTTTACCCCCACATATGGGGTATCAGCGTACTCAGAACAAATTGTACAACAACATTTGGGGTCGAATTTCTTCTTACCCTTGGGAAAATAAAAAATTGGGGGCGAAAAGTTCATTTTTGTGAAAAAATATGATTTTTTATTTTTACGGTTCTGCATTATAAACTTCTGTGAAGCACTTGGTGAGTCAAAGTGCTCACCACACTTCTAGATAAGCTCCTTAGGGGGTCTACTTTCAAAATGGTGTCACTTGTGGGGGGTTTCAATGTTTAGGCATATCAGGGGCTCTCCAAACGCAACATGGCGTCCCATCTCAATTCCAGTCAATTTTGCATTGAAAAGTCAAATGGCGCTCCTTCACTTCCGAGCTCTGTCATGCGCCCAAACAGTGGTTTACCCCCACATATGGGGTATCGGCGTACTCAGGACAAATTGTACAACATCTTTTGGGGTCCATTTTCTCCTGTTACCCTTGGTAAAATAAAACAAATTGGAGCTGAAGTAAATTTTGTGTGAAAAAAAAGTTAAATGCTCATTTTTATTTAAACATTCCAAAAATTCCTGTGAAACACCTTCAACTTCTTGAATGTGGTTTTGAGCACCTTGAGGGGTGCAGTTTTTAGAATGGTGTCACACTTGGGTATTTTCTATCATATAGACCCCTCAAATTGACTTCAAATGAGATGTGGTCCCTAAAAAAAAAAAAAAAAAATGGTGTTGTGAAAATGAGAAATTGCTGGTCAAATTTTAACCCTTATAACTCCCTAACAAAAAAAAATTTTGGTTCCAAAATTGTGCTGATGTAAAGTAGACATGTGGGAAATGTTACTTATTAAGTATTTTGTGTGACATATCACTGTGATTTAATTGCATACAAATTAAAAGTTGGAAAATTGCAAAATTTTCAAAATTTTCGCCAAATTTCCATTTTTTTCACAAATAAACGCAGGTAATATCAAAGAAATTTTACCACTATCATGAAGTACAATATGTCACGAGAAAACAATGTCAGAATCACCGGGATCCGTTGAAGCGTTCCAGAGTTATAACCTCATAAAGGGACAGTGGTCAGAATTGTAAAAATTGGCCCGGTCCATAACGTGCAAAGCACCCTTGGGGGTGAAGGGGTTAAGGACATACACCAACATTGTACCATATTTATATTAGCCATACTTGTCTTTCAGTTTGTTATTATCAATATTTCCTATGATACCACAGTGGACATAAAACCATATACCTAGTTATCAGCAAGCTACCTACACTAGGTATGTTTTCCTATACAACTCCCATTTATCTCATGCTGATCCCCTCTTTCCTTAGGGTACCGTCTCACAAAACGATTTACCAACGATCACGACCAGCGATACGACCTGGCCGTGATCGTTGGTAAGTCGTTGTGTGGTCGCTGGGGAGCTGTCACACAGACAGCTCTCCAGCGACCAACGATGCCGAGGTCCCCGGGTAACCAGGGTAAACATCGGGTTACTAAGCGCAGGGCCGCTGTGCTCTGCTTTCACTTTACGGCCGGCAGTCAGTCAGTGCGGGAACCAGACGGCAAGGGACCTGACGGACACCGGAATGTGAGTATGTACTGTTTGTTTTTTTTTTACATTTACGACGGTAACCAGGGTAAACATCGGGTTACTAAGCGCGGCCCTGCGCTTAGTAACCCGATGTTTACCCTGGTTACAAGCGAACGCATCGTTGGTTCGGTGTCACACACACCGATCCAGCGATGACAGCGGGAGATCCAGCGACGAAAGAAAGTTCCAAACGATCTGCTACGACGTACGATTCCCAGCGGGGTCCCTGATCGCTGCTGCGTGTCAGACACAGCGATATCGTATGGATATCGCTGGAACGTCACGGATCGTGCCATCGTATCGACAAAAGTGCCACTGTGAGACGGTACCCTTAGCCATTCCTTAATAGCTATATCTATATTTTATCACAGTTGCAGTGTTTTTCCAAACCTGGAACACCAGGCCCATATACGATACTCTTCTTTGATATCTTACTCGGTCAGTACCCCATGGTTTGTGCTCCTTCTTTTTCCTTTATTCGTTGAACTGTACACCGTACTATACAGTCTCTGTTACCATTATAGGGCTATTACCATACCCAGACAGGTCCACTCGAAACCATAATCTGGGACCTACTCCATAATTAGAGACATCCTCCATCCCTGTTACATAAGCAGTCGGGTATGTAAAAAGATGTTACTTACCTATTCCTCACCTCTCCTACCCTCTTATCCATCACATATTGCACATTAATTATGAGGTTTATCCTTATGTTTTATTTTTGACTTATTGTCTTTTTGTATATTTACAATTGTTTGTATTCTGTTATGCATTTGCAATGCAGTTTACTGAAGAAAGTCTAATGTTTGACCGAAACGTTTAATTTGGACTGCCATCTGAATAAGGCCGGCCTCACACTAGTGAGTTTTACGGACGTATGAGCGCAGAAAATACACCCGTAAAATACGCATAACACACGACCCAATGATTCCCTATGTCCCAGCTCCTATCAGCCGTATTTTACCGATCCATGTTATACGGTTTGTACAGCCGTAGAAAATCGCAGCATGCTGCGTTTGTCACCGTATTGCGCAAAAATTTTTTTAAAAAAAGCCAATGCAAGTCTATGGGGGCGAGAAAAATACGGATTACACACGGACCAGCAGTGTGACTTGCGAGAAATACGCAGCGCTGTTAGTGAAAAGCCGGTAATTCAATTGCCGGCTTTTCATTTCTCCTTCACAAACCCGACAGGATATGAGACATGGTTTACATACAGTAAACCATCTCCTATCCCTTTTTTTTTTTTGCATATTCCACACTACTAATGTTAGTAGTGTGTATGTGCAAAATTTGGGCGCTGTAGCTTGTAAAATAAAGGGTTAAATCGAGGAAAAAATTGGCGTGGGCTCCCGCGCAATTTTCTCCGCCAGAGTGGTAAAGCCAGTGATTGAGGGCAGATATTAATAGCCTAGAGAGGGTCCATGGTTATTTGCCCCCCTTGCTACAAACATCTGCCCCCAGCCACCCCAGAAAAGGCACATCTGGAAGATGCGCCTATTCTGGCACTTGGCCACTCTCTTCCCACTCCCTTGTAGCGGTGGGATATGGGGTAATGAAGGGTTAATGTCACCTTGCTATTGTAAGGTGACATTAAGCCAGATTAATAATGGAGAGGCGTCAATTATGACACCTTTCCATTATTAATCCAATAGTACTGAATGGTTAATAAAACACACACACACACACATTACAAAGTATTTTAATGAAATAAAGACACAGGGTGTTGTAATATTTTATTAGACTCTTAATCCACCTGAAGACCTTCATTACCCCATATCCCACTGCTACACAGGAATGGGAAGAGAGAGGCCAAGTGCCAGAATAGGCGCATCTTCCAGATGTGCCTTCTCTGGGGTGGCTGGGGGCAGATGTTTGTAGCCAGGGGGGCCAATAACCATGGACCCTCTCTAGGCTATTAATATCTGCCCTCAGTCACTGACTTCACCACTCTGGCGGAGAAAATTGAGCGGGAGCCCACGCCAATTTTTTCCGCCATTTAACCCTTTATTTTAGCAGCTACAGCGGCCAAATTTTGCACATACACACTACTAACATTAGTAGTGTGGAATATGCAAAAAAAAAAAAAAAAAGGGATATGAGATGGTTTACTGTATGTAAACCATGTCTCATATCATGTCGGGTCTGGGAAGGAGAAATGAAGAGCCGGCAATTGAATTACCGGCTTTTCACATACATCGTGCTGAATTAAATATATATATATATACACATACACACTGTATATATATGTTTTACCGAACATTTGAGCACATAAATCCATTAGATGTCGGTTTTGCAAGCCTGGGAGAAAATGTCGCAGTACGGATGCCATACGGATTACATACGGAGGATGCCATGCGCAAAATACGCTGACACACCCTGCCTACGGATCACTATTTTGGGGACTTTTCTGCGTATTACGGCCGTAAAATACGGACCGTATTTTGATACGCTGAGTGTGAGGCCGGCCTAAAAATCATCACCATTTACTAAGTTGAGTGCCAAGTTACTTATCTATTATATAGCCCCTACAGACTCATCACTGACTGATGGCCTACCAGAACGGGGTTTCTCCACCAAACTGCCGGTTTCCTTCAACTGCTTATCCCTATTCCCATGTCTTGTCGCTTCGTTATAAATGCACTGATATTCACGTAGCACATTGGGCACTGATTCGAATTTAGCGAGCCACAGAACACATTGAACTGTCCTCTGTACCATCCACATCTTGACTGGCATGGAAAACCACACAGCTGGCATAAGCTTGTGGTTGCATAATATCACAGACCTGGCAGTGTATTGATTAGAGTTCAGTTTATCAGGGGGTTAATCTGACTGGGGGCTCAGCAACCGCTTAAATGAGTTTGTGTTTGATTGGTTCTTGTTATCTCTCCTCATGAACAGGTCTGATATGATTGGGCCAGAGAAAGGGCACCAAAATGTAAACTATAGATAGATCCTGTCACTGGTTAAAAGTGCACCATGACTTTACGGACACACTGTATTATGCTCAACTGCGGGGCAGTCCGGTGTCACTGGTCTTCATCTGGCTCCTGTGCAGTCGTACTTCTCTGCCCTGACAAGGGCTGAGTAAAGTACTGAAGTGCGCATGCAGCCGGGGGGTTCTTTGACCTTACCCGGCTGCAAATTCTGAATATGTGCACATACTTTAAAGCTTATGAATTTTTTTAATATTCTTAAGGCCAATTACAACCCATGTTTATAATTTAATATCTTATGTTTACTTAATTCCAGTGTAATATTTCCAAACTTCTCAAAATCTGAATCTCTCGAAAGATTAAGACCAGTATAAACCACCACATGCAGTCCGTAAAAAAAAAAATAAATAAAAAATAAAAAAACCCACAAGAATATTTCTATGAATTGAATTTCTGTTGCACCAAAAAGTACAAAAACTCAGAACAGTCAAGAGTGACAGCAAATAAATGTTTATTTAGTTAAATCTCACTCTCGCCCCTCACAAAGCAGCAGCACAGATTCAGTAGACTTCTTTGCTTCATCCAACAGCTGGAAAATCTTCTTCTGAGTCTAAGGGAAATAAACAAACAAAAAAAAAATATATGGGTATCAGTTTCTGTAGACAAGTGCATACAAAAATACCACTTACCGTAGGTGGGAATTCATCAAGAGTCCGGTTTTGTATGCCAGCGTTAGTAACTTTAGAGCATCTTTGGGCGCCACAAACTGAAATAGTCACCAAGCACAAGCTAAAATAGATTTCTGCCAATTTCTGAAATAAATTATCAGGAATTGTTCAGGGTTGTGCAATTATCTGCAACTTTTATGCCAGGAAAGGAATGTAATTACCTTGATGTGTTCCCTACATCGTATGCACCTGAGGGAACATTCTTGAGACGTTACTGTTATTCCATATTGAGGTTCAAAACTCTTTGCTGATCAATTTCAAAGGTTTACTGCCAATTATATTACATATTAAGATATCTCTGCAACATTTTACACCATTAAGGGGGTTGTCCAGTCTATATAGGAGCACAAGTTGGTACACTAAGTCCTCTGCTCTAATTAGATATATACCGGTGATGATTGCCCTTAAACCAAGGCATTAGTGACTGTCACAGCTGGTGTGAATTGCCAGCAAAAAGCTGAAAGAAACTAGTAGCAACTAACCTGCACAAATGATGTGTACTAGTGTAATGCGTGTTTTGTCACCAACTGAAAATGTATTATACCAAAACCAAACCGGTAAAAACAGACCCACAGCGGGTCATACAGTACATATAGTAGTCAGCTACAGCCAGGTTATGTACACACATCCATCCATCTATAGTAGTGCAAGACAATTCACTCAATGTCTATAGAGCCAAAAAGGGTGTAATTCCGATTTACATAAAACTAAAAGTATTTATAAGCAGCGCTTAAGAGGCAATGGTATATTCTCTGTGTATAAATATGTTATAACCTGTTTGGCAACATGGATCATGCATAAATGGTGTCCAAGTAACTAGATTTGGACTTCTGCCACTCATGAGCCAAACATGTAAGCAAGCCTGCTGTAACCAGTCCTTATTTATGTTGCCACCGATTGTAACTAGAACCAATATATAGGTCCGATTAGTACCTCAAAGTGCAAAATAGAGGTCAGTGCTGCATATCCTCAGTAGGCCGGAAAGTCCAGGAGTCAGTCGCAGCAAACTAAATTCAGGAGTCCCTGCCAGTGACCCACCCGATGTGGTGAAGAGCCGCGTGTGAGAGCAGTCGGCGTGTGACGTCACGGTGTTGCTCGTGTACGGAGACCTGGAGGGGCCATACTATCCCTTATTTACCAAGCTGTGCCCTATAGGAACTAATCACACCACCAACTGTGGTTATTGCCTCCTGCAGCTTTTAAACATGTTCCTTTGATGTTTGGACAAGTGCGGGTATCCATAGTTACTCTGTTGTCCAGTTTATGTGGCTCCGATCTCCTCGCTTACGGAAAAGCTATATTAACAAGCAGACAGCACTTCATTGAGACTGCATAAAGCTACGATTCTGAAAATGGCAATTAATGGAGGAACATGCAACCACACCGGCCCATCAGCCTTATTCAGCAGGTCTTTCTCTGCTCAAAAGGTCCCACGTCCTATTTCTTCCTCTACTGGCACCCAAGATCTATGGCTCGGAACCACCCACTAGTCCCACAAACTTAGCCCTGTATAGGTCAGTTACTTTCAGCGTTTAGCAAGCTCCGGGTGTCTTGTGACAAGTCGTTCTGTCCAGAGACCTCTTAAAGGTGGGAGGCCATGGTCTCATCTTCGGTCAGCTGTAGGCTGCACTACTCCCTAGTTCCTTAGTCTCCTTTTGGTAGTTCACCCAACAGCAGCACTGCTCACAGCCATACACTATACAGACACCGCGATTGGCGTCTTCAGGGTTATGAACCCGACAGTCCAGTCCACACCCCTTACATTGGTATACTGTATGTAGCTTTTGGTTGTCTTCTATACTGCACGCATTTTTCATTAGCTTTTGAGTCATCTGAACTATTCCACCAAGCCATTTTCTATGAATCCATACATTATCGCATCTTTCAATTTTGTAAACTAAATATTACACTAACGGGCAATACTTCACCAAAAAATAATAATGAGATCCAGTAATACATGTACAGGAGTACCACAAAATTATGCCCAAACACATTTGGTGAAAAAAAAGTGAATAATCCTTTAATGTATTACCTGACTTTTAAATTCATCATCCTTGATTTCACGGAGGTTTATGAGAACATTGAAATAAGCTCCAAAGACTTCGGTCTCTAAAGCTTTAGCTGCCACCTAATTAAAAAAGAATAAATCCAGTCACATCTACCAAAATAAGATGAAAGTGCAATAAAATAAAAAGCACAAAAAAAAAAACACACCACAGATAAGATTGAGGTCCTTGTTGTTAAATATCCAGATTATGAGTCAGAGGCACAGAAGCCGGATACGAATACTTGAAGCCCATATAAAATGTTGGCTAGAAAAGGTCTCTCCTGCACTAGTCTTATCCTCCAAATGGCTTCTTTATTTAGTTTAAGGTTTACCACTACCCAAAATGAAAATCAAGTAACAAAACGCTAGCAAGAGCTGCCGATTAGGACATATATATATATACACGGTTGTTCAATCTGGGGCTAAACAAGTATAATGTAAATGGGATAAGTGATAAATACAATGGATTCATTTATCACTTATCCCATTTACATTATACTTGCCTGCCATCTAGTGGCTCTTTTTACAAATTACATCTTGGGTAAGATTTCTAAGTCCTATTACAGTTGGGATTCCTTCTATTCTATTCCCTTGAGCTGATTGTTAGTAACTTCAATTGAATCGATGCCTGTTGTAAGGTAATTATTGGTGATTTTCTTGGTCTGTGTTCACTCTTGGATAATGGATTAAAAAGGGGAAACTAGGAGACGCTGTGACGTCCGCCCCCTCCTAAGCATGTCTATATAACCCCTCCAGGAGGACACCTTCCATAGGCAGACATATCATAAACCTATTTTCTCGTGTCACACCCTGACTCTTTTGGAGGTCCCATTTTTTCCCCATCTCCCTGTCTTTTTACTATAAAATATTTTGTTTTAAGTATTATGCTAATAGAGGAAAAAAGTTTGCATTCACTACCTCTTGCGTCATTTCATACCTTAATAGGTAAACTTATATAATTATGTACAATTGAAGTGCTATTGCCAATTGAATTTTGGATCATGGATTAACCTTTTATTTCCCAGCCTTGAAGAACAGGCCATGAAAACTGAAATTTCTGCAAGTAAATATCCAAAAATGCACCCTAGATGCAGTTAGGTCCAAAATATGAAAATAATCTAATACAAACGCATAACCCCCTAAGAATGGACCCAATACAGGAGGTATTGGGTCTCAAAAGTGTTTAAAAAAAAAAAATTATATACACACTTTATGCACCCCCAGTTATTAACCCTTTACTATACTGTGCGGTCAGTACACAGACCGGTTTTGTGCTACAGTAGTAATCATTTATACTCACTTCTGTTGTTGTTCTTCAGTGTCTTTGGGAAGCTTTAGTGCAGCCTGCAGAGGGGAACACCAAGAGGGAAAGTCGAAATTAGGTCGTAATAGATGAGAAGAAAATAAAAGACGTAATGGAGTTGGGTATTGGAGGGTAAAACAGAGCTAAAGTCAAAATCTAGTTAAAAATAAAATTACCATATAGCTTCCAAATGCATTGGAGTCCGAGTCTACGAGAGCCAGCAACTGACCGACTGCATGATGAAAAGAGGGAATCAACTCCCTCATCGCTCCATCCAAAGATTCAAATTGACGTTTTCCGTAAGTCATCTGCCCCACCATACATCCTAGTGCTGCTCCCTAAAATGAGAATGTGACCCAAACTGCAACATTACAATTATCCAGCAAACAAGAATGTGATTTCATTAAAAAAAAAAAAAAAAAAAAGTGGTCTCCTTTCAAAATTATTATGCAACTTACCTGCTAGTTAAATGCCTCTATTGTGTAAAAGTAATTGCCACAGAGGTGCAAACCACTGAGAAGACGTGTCAGATTCATTATGTGACGTATGCCACTTAATGAATTTGGCGCATTGTACTCCAGTGAGCTCTTAATTAAGACCGAATCGCGAAGATTCATCCAATGTTGTAGATTTATTTATTTAATACACTTGTGTGAACTTGCTCTTAGATGGACACCAACTTGGTTTATACCTTCACTACCACATACAGCTAAAATATAGGTGTATTTCTAACCCACAAAGATGACAGTGGTATAGGTCCATCTATGTGCCAAGTCTATAGTATGCTAGAAGTAAGGGTATAAGCAAAATGAAACGTTAAGTAATCATGGAGAGGTAGATTATCAGTGTTCGAAATAAAAAAATATATATAAAACACACACAACAGATTAATTACAATTCAGAATGTTGCGAAGCGACACGCATCAATGGATTTTGCCTTGGAATATTGGTTCATTGAGTGGTACAGGGAACAAAGTACCATGGTGAATCCAGATAGAAAACCCATCTTTGTATTTTGCGCTCTTTAAGGAATTAATACTAGACAGATTCACTAAAAAAAAAAAAAAAAAAAAAAAATTTTAAGGAAGGCGGTTTCCCAGTTGATGCTTTACATGCCATCTACACTGGTTAGCAGTAGTGGAGTATGTCAGCATAGCTCCATCAACTGTATAGTGGCTACTGCACATCTCCCCCTTGATTAAGAGTGGGGTCATGCAGTGCACAGCGATGGCCACTACACCATTGATGGAACCGAGCTATTCAGCCACACTACTGCCAACATCCGGCTGTCACTGGGACCTAGAAAAGCTGAACAGTGGGGGTCCAGCCCATCACCGATCTGATATTGATGACTTATCCAGGAGGGCCACGTTCACCATTTTACATCCGGATTTGTAAACCAAAATCAGGAGTGGAACAATCAGAGAAAAGTAGAACATAAACAAGTCACCTCTTCTGTATTTATCACCAATTGACCAGATACTGAACATGGCCTTAGGATAGGTCATCAATATAAAAAGTGGTGGAGTGACCTTTAAAAAAAGTTTTGTAAAATTGGAATTTGTGTTTGTTGTATTTTGAAAGATTGAATAAAAATGTAATCTAATTAAAGAAAAAAAGTTTGTTAAGTGCCAAACATACACAAAATGAAGCAAAAATGTTTTTGGGTCACCTGATTGTGCGTCGCTTTATTCCTACACAATAATTGCATAGAAACACATTGTATCATCTAAAATTTTCCTACCCCTGCTCTTACCATAGCCGACACGGCAGCAGACACAGAGCCACCTCCGGGGGTGGCCGTCCGCGCCCCCACACTCTGCACAAACCCTTTCAACGTCTGTGTGATAAGTGATCCAGACACGTCGTCTTGAACAAGATACCTGCGATACATAATGTGTATTCATTATCAATTACAGCTAAGAACTTTGGGGTAGAATCGGCAGAATACCGGGCGGTAGGAGGGAAGGTTCAACTTACTCTATAATTCTTTTCTGAGGTTCAAAAGGAGCCAATGAATCAAGTCCAAGTCTGTTTATAACCTTGACAAGAAGGAAAAGTATAAAAACAGTTCAGTATGTAATACAAATCTGTTGGGTTCTCATCCTAAATAATATTCAATATAGTTTACAGGGAATCTGTCAACTGGTGTTCACTACCCCATCTGAGAGCATGATGTAGGGAAAGAGACCCTGATTCCAGCGGTCACTTTATGGAGTGCAGCTGTTGTGATATAAATTTTATACGTACCTCCACTGATTAGCAGATTTTAATGTACACTGTATGTATATCGAAACTACAACACATCTTAGTAACCCACACACTGAAATCAGTGTCTCAGCCCCTTCCTTCTGACAGATTTAAAATTATGCATAAATCAAGATTTTGTTGAACAAAATTTGTGAGTAGCACATTGTATAATCTGCCCTAGAAAAGCCACAATATGGGAATGGTAATCTGTCGGAACAGGAGCTTATGAATAACTGGTCCTACATTGAAGGAAGGCGAAGATTACCAGTCGAATTTTGTGTTCTTCTTCCAATATAAACAAGTTTTCTTCTTTGATATAATATTCTGCAGAAGTTATCAAGGCTTGAAGAGGCACTAAACCCACCAACTGCGAGCCGAGAATCGGAAGACTCAACTCCTAAAGCAAGACAAAGTAGTTTAGCTAAACCAAAAAAGTACCTTGGCATCTTTGTGCGTTTCTTTATACACCTCGTGAAGAGGAGTCATTTCATAATCTAATATGTTTACAGACACTTGAGCCAGATTCTCCTCTTGCAGGTACCAGCCAATCGCCTGCACTTTTTTGAGACGTCCAGGCTGAAATAAAAGGGGAAAAAAAAAGGCATTGGAAAAGCTTTGCAATGTGCAAGTCAAGAAGAAGAGCTTTTTTTGAAAGTGCTCTGATCATGACAAGTATTCAAGTAACCACCAGTAATAATCAAATGGCAGTGTCAATGAAGAACATTTTAGCTGCAGGTCTCAGGAAATCTGGCACTAGATTTAGGCAGCCCGATTTGAGAGACTCCGACGTTAGCATTCTGTCACCTGTAATCAAGAACACACTGCAGCAGATACAGAAGAAGAGTACTACAAATATAAAACATCCTACTAGGTGACAGGCCATCAGGGTTTCTCGCACTATAGGTTAACCTGTAGTGCAAACCTGACTACAGAGTCTCCAAAATTGAAGTCAATGTGAATAAGTATGCAGAAGTACGTGCAAGACCAACATCTGGGGTCAGAATATGGGCAGAGTGGTCTCCTGAGCTAGACTCAACAGCCTCATATACGAGTGGTCAGGAAATCCACGGCTGGTCCCGATATCACCATCAGAGATCACAAAATGGTCATATAATTAACATGTTGCATCTCATTTCTAAAGCTGGGCCCTCTATTCAGAATGCAAACAATTCCATTGGATTTAGTCATACTTTACCGCGTATAGAACATTTCTGCTCACCTGACCTTTCCCGCGACCACCTTCTCTGATGTTAAGCGCTATACGATGAGCAAGCTCCTTTGTAGTTAGTAGGTTTATATTGTACGCTATGAGAAATTTCCGGGCTCCCGACACAGTTGCCCCCCAACTTGGAACAAAAACTGGCTCCCCATAATCTGGTTTCCATTCTGTATTGTGCAACTAGAGGAGAAAAAAAAAAAAAAAAAAAAAAAGAAGTTAAAGTAAACTCGAGATCAGTCTGAATTACATGAAAGATCACCAATGGCAGCACATCGTTCTGTGTAAACAGGACCTGCGTTCCTTAAAATATTGGCAGCCTGTGCACACAGAATCATCCATTAGTGAGCGTTCTGTGCACATCTGAATTGAGGTTGGTCACTGTTGCTTTTTAAAAATGCCAAAGACAAGATTTTGTTATTCACACAACCTGTAAATCAACATAATGTACAGTGAGACCCATATTCTAGGGCTATATCACTTACTGAGCTGATAGCTGTAGTTTTGAAAAAAAAAAAAAACGCTATTTTATCAGCAGGAGATTATCACAAGAGGACTTGTAAACCTGCTGCCAGGTAGTCCTCCATGTTCATGAGCTCTGTATAACCCCACCACTATGCACAGTGTACACAGAAAGGAAGCTGACAATCAGTGGTGTAAATGAGGTTATACAGAGCTCACGAATATGGAGGACTACATGGCAGCAGGTTTACTAGTCCTCTTGTGATAAAATCACTATTTTATCAGCAGGAGATTATCAAATCTACAGCAAGCAGCCCAGTAAGTGGCATCACTGGAATCAGAGGTGACAAAAATCTGATGGAAAATCACCTATTATCGTAAAGGCCCCCATTAAAATTGACCCGCAATTGAAGATACAACAAGACTGATAAAACATTGGTCATGACTTATTGTAGTGAACATATCTAAAATAACTTCCTATTGTACATATACAGCTACCTACACAAATGATAAATATGCTACATGGTAAAGAGAAAGAAAATTAAAGATTTGTAGCCATATAATATACCTTGGTGGGAAGAGCTTCATACTCTCCAGCTCTCACAGCGGGGAGAGTCCTTCGATTCTCAGTGCGTGCAGCCTCTGCATAAAGATACACTAAAATAAAAAGGAGAAAAAAAAAAAGTTTGATAGTTTAGTAGACAAGTGCACTGAAATTACTCATTAATATACTGTAGCAACAGGCTGTAGACATGGGGGAAGAAATACAAAAACATCTGAGAGAAGTTTGGAAAGAAACTGGGGAGAACATATAAAACACATACTGATCGGGATTGTGGGCCCCAATGGGGACAGGGATAATGTCTGCAAATGTAAAGGGAGATGGAATTTATGAAGCTAAGCTAAGATCAGTATATTAGAATTTATTGCTGAAACCAAATATTCCATTAACATTCTCTTGCAAGTTACAGTATTTTTTTTTTTTTTTTTTAATTATAAGACGCACTTTTTTTCCCCAAAATTTTTTTGGGGAAAATGGGGGTGCGTCGTATGGTCACAATATACTTACAAATCCTGTGGCGGTGGCAGCGGTCCCGATGCAGCCTCCCTTCCAAGGCTGGTGCGGCTGGGGTCTGTGGTGTGGTGGGCTGTGCAGTGCTCCAGGGCAGTGGCAGCGGCTCTCTGCTCCTTGGGGGGCTCCGCTGGCATTTCGTCAAAGCCCAGAGGCCCCCGGAAGATGGCCGCCAAGCCGGAGCACACTCAGATTCAAATTTTGGCAACGAGATCTCGTCCCGAGATCTGAATCTGAGCGTGCGCCGGCCATGTTCCCGGAGGCCACCACAACATGACATTAATGGATGAGCGGGGGCCTCCGGGCTTTGACAAAATGCCGGCGGAGCACAGAGAGCCACAGCCCCTGAGCACACAGCCACCACCCCTGACGCACAGAACCAGCCTGGGATTTCCCGGAGGCCACCGCACCAGCCTGGACCACCGAATGACCCCTGTGACCACTCCCCCCACTCCCCCACCTGTGCCCATCCCCTCACTGGTAAGCTACATTCAGACTGTAAGACGGACCCCCATTTGACACATTTCCCCCCCCCTCCCCCATTTTCCTTCTGAAAATTTGGGGTGCGTCTTATGGTCCTGTGCATCTTATAGTCTGAAAAATACGGTAACCATTTCCTACTAAAATGTCTTCACTAGTCCCTAGATGCCGTCACATGTAACCCACACATGCTCTTATCCGGAACGTCTCCAGTTTCCCCTTCTTTGAATTATACGATTTGCCATTCTTACCCCTCTAACAGGCATCAGCTCCCAACAGGATTCTACTATGGCCCAATGGTCGCCTCACCTGCTGAGCTTGCCACTCTTGGCTGAAATTCAATTATCCATTTCCTATCTACATTTGGAGTGCCCACCAGGGCCGTGGGGTACTCGGGCCGGGTTGGACAGTTCGTCGGGGGTTGTTGTCACAGTAGCAGTGACCCGGTCCATGGCCCTGGGCGTCCAATAAAATGGGAATGAAGGGGGAATAAAGTTTATAGGATATTAGTTTGTGACGCCACCCGTGGTGTTCAGCAATAAAGAAATGGCCGATGCTGCAGTTCAGGTCCACTGGGGGCAGTTGGTGACGCCTCAGAGATGTTCCAGCTCTCCACGGGTAGAGCTAGGCCCCAGGGCAGTTAAAGTCAATGATAGTGAATGTTGTAGTGCAGGGCAGGTGACGTAGTAAATAATTCTGAGGACACAGCAGGGTGGAGTCTTCACAGTTCTTAGGTACAGTCCCCAGGAGGGTGCTGTGTCCTCCGAGTCCGTGATCCAGCCAGCTCTCAGGTAATTTGTGGTTCACTTTTCCTGAGACTCCCTTTCTTATGCTCCTTCCCTGGCATCATTTTGAGCTGGCTTCGCCCTCCTGCCCTGCGCCTCATACAGTGTTCCAAGCCAGCAGCCTCGGATCTTGTCGGCGACATTCTCCTGGTCCCCTTGATCCTATATGGCTGCCTTTTCAGTGAATGTGTGTGGATGTGGCTGGCACATACAGATACCACAGCCTCTGGCTTGCTAGCCGAGTCTTGTAGTTCCTCCACTAGTCTGGGGGCTGGTCCCCCCACTGCGACCTGGTCCTTCCACCCGACTACGGTCAGCATGGATTCGGGCACCCAGGGTAGATTCCTCACTTCCCTGTCCACTAGGACCCCTTCCTTCCTTCTCTCAGTAGCTTCTCGCTCCACGTCTGCTCTCCTCCACTCATTACTGACACACTCCACCTTCTAACTCTCTCTCCACCCACACCCTCTACCTAGTTCACCCTCCAGCCTGAGATGGGGCCCTCCCTCAATAGGGTCCACACCTATCCCCTGGCCGGGAGTGGTGTTGGATGCTAGTGTGGGTCTCGGGTAGTGCCCCCTCCTTACCCGAGAGCAGAGTACCACACCTCTGGCTGAGGTGCAGTACACCTCTGTGGTGACTGGACCTTCAGGGGCACCACACATTTTCTTTGTTGAGAACATATTTCTGCTGGTAAATCTGGGTTATACCTGGCAAATAACCATGGTAATACATGGGTCCGAGAGTAATTTTTCTCCTTTTTAAAAAGATCAAAATTTTGGTTGACCAATTTTGCGATGTTAAGTTGGAGGAGAAGGTATTGGTTGAAAGACTGACGAGAAGCAAATGAGGAGGGTGCCTTAAAAGGTCACCTGAATCTATTAGAGATTTTGTTTATAAAACTCCACATCGTGGAAGAATTTGCCCCACTACATCCACTTCACTAAACTTTGTATGATTATTTATAGGAATCAAAAGTTTGCACCGAAATAAGGGCTATAAACGCCCATTTCTTACCTGGGACATGCAGCTCATTCGCTAGTCTTTCAGCAAAGTGGTTGCGCAGGAAACACATTCAGCCATGGAAACAAGACAAGGAATAGACCATAAACGGGGATCACCCAAGGCAATGGATTGAATATGAAAAAAATACAATCTTTATTGAAATGCCATATATGGACATACAAAACACCACATGGAGCACACACATTAAAAACATTTAAAAATGGTCACACATAGGACCTATATACATAAACTCGGCTCACAATAGAACCCTCCCCTTCGTACGACACCTCCCACACCCTTTCTATAATAAAAGGCTGTTAATATATATAGTGTGGGACGTCTGCATGAACAGCACCAAACACATGCGATGGAATACCTATATCTTAGGGCAATAGTATTGCCCAAAAAAGGAAGTGCACCAGCGAACAAATAACTAACGTCAACAGGCTAACTTATGACATGAATGAACAGTTGCATGTGGAAAAGAAAACCCCGTTAACAATGTGGAAACAACATGGACAAAAACCATATCACATCGGCATGTATGTATGAATAATAAATTGGGTTCTGAACCACAATGATGACAAGCAACACTGCTCACTATAAGATATAACAATGTGTAATCACTAAATAGATAGTTTAGCGGTTCCACTGAATAGTGAAATCATATAGTGAAACCTTACTCATAAATTGCCACAGCCCCTGTGGTAAGGCGCATAGAAAACCTGCTGACAGAAAAAAAAAAAAAAAAAAAATCAATGGCCAAAAGGCATAAAACTGGTGTGCAAACCCAAGTGCTGTTCAGGCCCCGTACACAGTGGGGGGTGTCGACAGGAGGAGCAGAGACCCGACGCGTGTCGCCACAGCAGTGGCTTCGTCAGGGGTAGCTCCTGTGGAAATCCGGCGTCCTTATCTAGTCTAATGATTGCTTCTTACGCAGCTGCAGCTGTGTTGCTTAACAGAGGCAGACACGTACAGAGATTTCAGGGGCGGTGCTGCATACAATCGCAACCAATGAGCTTACAGGACTCCACCACTCCTCCTACCCTTGTTTTAATACACGTACTGCGGTTGCCATGGTGCCCTGAGGACGCGGCAGTCTCTCACTCATCCGCCGCGTACAATACAGGAGTCTCCTCCTACTAATTGCCGTCACACTTCCGGTCTAGTACCCATAGTTACCGGCTGTGTGCGGCAGCTGAGTGGTACTACGGCGCGTACGTACATAGACCCTTATACTCAAATCTGGTAGTCGCTACCACGGCACCTAAACAGCATGCCTATAGTGACACATACAGGGATATCAGAGGCAGTGCTGTACAAGATCACAGCTAATAAGCTGGCAGGGCTTCACCACTCCTACCTTCGTCTTAATACACGTACTGCAGTTGCCATAGTGCCCTGAGGACGCGGCGGTCTCTCACTCATCCGCCACGTATAATACAGGAGACTCCTCCTACTGATTGCCGTCACACTTCCGGTCTGGTACCCATAGTTACCGGCTGTGTGCGGCAGTTGAATGGCACTACGGCGCGTGCACACACAGACCCTTATGCTCAACTCTAGTAGTCGCTAACACGGCATTTTAACAGTATGCCTATAATACGGGAATGTCCCCAATAGCCATCATGTAGTTATTTGCCATTATCATGGAGCCCTCCGGACGCAACAAGTCCTGGCTCAGCCGCATCAGCAGATGAGCCCTAAAGCTCAATCACCCCTCCTGCCTACATTTTGCTATTTCCACATTATTTACCATGATGCCCTATAGGTGTGGTAGTTCAGAGCCAAACCATAAGGCACATAAGGGAGGGCTCCTACTACTATCCGTCGTCACACAGCCGGTTTTGTGCCCATAGCTACCGGTCGTGTGCGACAGTTGTGGAGCACTTCAATACTTGCATCCACAGACTATATTCAAGTTTGGCCAAACCTGATAATCTCTATTGCAATACAGTGGCAACCTATTTCTGTGCAAGGAGTAAATCCCTACTTATCATCATATAACCATGCCTAAAACATAGTCAGAGAGACCAGTCAAAAAGATATAATATGATGAACACTGGACTCCTAAACACCCATGTACGTAGGAGGAAGCTTGCTGATCAATAAATCATACATACATATGCTACAGAATTATGGTTGATACAACCCTCATCAAGCTTCCAACCCACATACACTAGGGGAGGACACATCATTTTAGCCCCACAGATACATTAGGGTCACTTTGCCACACATCATAAATCAGGTGACACAAGAAGCCGCTCATGAATATAGATAGGCATAGTTCCTGCACCAAATGTTTCAAGGAACAAGAGGGAAACCTAGTGAAAACTCACTCAACGAAAAAATACAAGTCTCCCGGGATACAACTAAGGTCCTCTCAGACTCGAGCCATAATGGACCCTTCAATTGCCAAAGAATGGATAAAAAACACATATTTCTGCAAGAGACTCAAATTTAATAACAGGTGCAACCACCGAGTGAAAAAAGGAACTACACAACCCCAAATCTCCCCCCCACAAAAAACCAACATGTATTGTACTGGGGGACAAAGGCCACTTCCCATCGTGTCTAATATTCAAGCCACCAATCAGGTGGATTTTGTGATGTACATGCAGACATCTAAGCGGAGGAGATATGAGCCTCCACTAGAAAGATGTGACTGTTCATGCAGAGGTCAGGGGCCAGGTGGGCACCAGGATAAATTCAAAAGATTAGACCTGGACCTGCTGTATATCCTTATCACTCATTAATACATATAGTTGAGCAGAAACTTTCAAAACCAGGTTCAAATTACCCCCACAGCACACAAAATACGGTTTCAAGACTGTTTATAAAACCCTGTGAACAAAAGATCTTCATTCAGTCCAAATGGGGTCTGACTGTTCAAATTAAAAATCCATTTAGACTCTCGTCTGAGTAGTTCCAATGTAATGTCTCCCCCTCTAATATCTGATGGGACGGATTCCAAGGCCACAATCTTGATCCCTTTATTTTGTGAGTTGTGTGTTGTTAAAAAATGCGATGCCACCGAAGTCAAGGCTTTGCCCTTTTCCAGATCCTTCTTGGCCATGGTTATATTTGATAGATGTTGTTGTATTCTTCTTTTCAGCTCCTGTGTTGTTTGACCAACATATGTCTTTGGGCATGGGCAAACAAGAGCGTAAACCAGGTTGCGAGATTTACAATTGAAATACGATTTTGCCACCATCTGAAATGAAGAGGAGGAAGATGAGAGACATATGTCACTGCTACCAATAAATGGACATATATTACATTTGCCACAGGGAAATGTACCAGTTACCCTGAAACCCCTATTCAGCTTAGTTACCGGGCGCTTAAAATGGCTATGGCTCAGGCAGTCTTTTAGATTTTTTGGTCTTCTAGCGATTAGGCTAGGTCGTTCGGCTATATGTGATCTTAACTTAGGTTCACTATATAGGATCCCCCAATATTTTGTAAGGATCCCACGGATTTCCTGCCACTGGTTGTTATAAGTGGTAATAACTCCTAGTGGCCTTAAAGCACTATTTTGTCTCGGCTTTGACATTCAGCCATGGTCACATTTTGGACAGGAATAAATGGACACACATCCAGAGCGCCCATACGAGGATGCTCCCCTGGAGGGCAATGACATAAGTGTGGAATATGCAGTTATGTATACATTAATTAGCAGATTTGTAGGATGATAGTTGAGCGAACATGCTGAGATAAGACGTTATCTGAGCATGCTCGTGGGCCAACAGAACGATTCGGTGTGGTCTAAAAATCTTTTATAGTGCTTTGGGAAGTTACATTTTTTTCACCCAGAGGATATTTTGGTTTTCCGTGGTCTAAAAAAAAAAAGGGGTTCTTGTCCCCGTGGCTGCACGTCTCACGGCTGTTCGACAGACACAGCACATGCAAGGATTACCGGTTTATTAGCACATCACTAACAAATACCATAATGAATCAGGGATGGAAAATGTGTCTAAACATCCTCCAAGAGAAACTTCTCCCAATAATCCAGGAGCAACTTGGTGAAGAGCAATGTTTTCTTGAAGCATCATGTTACAAGGCAAAGATGACAGAGTGGCTCAGTGAGCAAAGACAGATATATCTATCTTTATTAAAAAAATAAAAAAAAAAGTCTATGGGCAGGAAACTCCCCAGATCTCAATTCAATTGAGAATCAGTTGTCAAGCCTCAAAAACAGAAGAAGTCTATAATGCTCTCCTGCTATATTTAAGACTGTGCAGCATTTCCAAAGATGACAGGTTAATATGAGGGAGGCAGACACTTACCTTTGTGTTTGCTCATATCAATCATCTTAAAAGCAATGCGTGCCGCATTCAGCGCCCCTTCAACAACTGCCTCTGGGGAACCCACGAAGGTGTACACCGTTCTGTTGGTCGATGCTCCGGGGTCCACATCCAACAACCGGCATCCTTCAGGCCATGTGCACACGTTCAGGATTGTTAGCGTTTTTTTCGCGTTTTTTCGCTATAAAAACGTGATAAAAACGCGAAAAAAACCGCTTACATAAGCCTCCTATTATTTACAGGGTATTCCGCATTTTTGGTGCAAATGTTGCGATTTTTTCCGCGAAAAAATCGCATAGCGGAAAAAAAAGCAACATGTTCATTAAAAATGCGGAATTGCAGGGATTCCGCACACCTAGGGGTCCATTGATCTGCTTACTTCCCGCACGGGGCTGTGCACACCATGCGGGAAGTAAGCAGATTATGTGCGGTTGGTACCCAGGGTGGAGGAGAGGAGACTCTCCTCCACGCACTGGGCACCATATAACTGGTCAAAAAATAAGAAATAAAATAATAAACAGTCCTATACTCACCCTCGATGTCTTGCCGCCTCCTCGCACGCTGCCGTTCGGTTTCTGTACCTGGTGTGCGCTGAAGGACCTCGCCGAATGACGTCACTGTCCTGTGATTGGTCGTGAGCGGTCATGTGACCGCTCACGTGACCGTGACGTCACGGGAGGTCCTGTGCGCACAGACCAGCTATACGGAACGGACGCCGGTGAGATGTCTGGGTGAGTATAAGCATTTTTTTATTTTTTTTATTATTTTTAAACATTCTATCTTTTACTATAGATGCTGCATAAGCAGCATCTATAGTAAAAAGTTGGTCACACTTGTCAAACGCTATGTTTGACAAGTGTGACCAACCTGTCAGTCAGTTTTCCAAGCGATGCTACAGATCGCAGGGAAAACTTTAGCATTCTGCAAGCTAATTACGCTTGCAGAATGCTAAAAAAACGCGAAAAAAACGGAAAAAAAACGCAAAAAAAAAAATGCGGATTTCTTGCAGAAAATTTCCGGTTTTCTTCAGGAATTTTCTGCAAGAAATCCGCAACGTGTGCACATACCCTCAGTCGCAAAAATAGCTGCTGCCAGCACATCAACAGTCTGGATAACAGGAAGATTGTAAGGCGGATTAGAGAACTTATCTTGGATACAGGTGGAAACAGATACCAACAAAATTGGATTTGATTTATTCAAAATCAGTCAGGATTTCCTTTGAAGTTTTTGTACGTATAACAGTCAGCAGGAACAAGCTTAATAATCTGAATACCCTTTCCCCACCCATGGAACGAAAGCTAAGGCTCATTCACACATCAGTTTTTTTTCCCCCAACACATACAAGAAAACTGGTCTCAGATAGGTGTGCCTTTCTTAGATAGAAAAAAAGAAGAAAAAAAAAAACACCACACAAGGTAACTAGCAACCCATGAAAAAAAAAAAATGCACTTGGATGGCATCCAAGTGTAGTCCTTTTTTTTTTTTTTTTTTTTTCCATAGATCAAAATCATCAATGCAACTCTAACAAATCAACATTGAACAAGTCTCCACAATTTCACATGTATCATTCAGTCTGTAAAAATCTAATATATAATTGCCTAGAATACTACTTCCTGCAATTTGTGCCAACTTCCGTGGCTTTGTCCGGAGCTAATGTCCGGAGATAAGTGACGTCACCAGTGTCCTGCACCCAGGCAGAGCACAGGGGCCCCAGGCAGCATATGGGGCCCCAGGCAGAGCACAGTGGCCCCAGGCAGAGCACAGAGGCCCCAGGCAGCATATGGGGCCCCAGGCAGAGCACAGTGGTCCCAGGTAGAGCACAGGGGCCCCAGGCAGCCTATGGGGCCCCAGGCAGAGCACAGGGGCCCCAGGCAGCACATGGGGCCCCAGGCAGAGCACAGGGGCCCCAGGCAGCATATGGGGCCCCAGGCAGAGCACAGTGGCCCCAGGCAGAGCACAGGGGCCCCAGGCAGCATATGGGGCCCCAGGCAGAGCACAGTGGTCCCAGGCAGAGCACAGGGGCCCCAGGCAGAGCACAGGGGCCCCAGGCAGCATATGGGGCCCCAGGCAGAGCACAGGGGCCCCAGGCAGCATATGGGGCCCCAGGCAGAGCACAGTGGCCCCAGGCAGAGCACAGGGGCCCCAGGCAGCATATGGGGCCCCAGGCAGAGCACAGTGGTCCCAGGCAGAGCACAGGGGCCCCAGGCAGAGCACAGGGGCCCCAGGCAGAGCACAGGGGCCCCAGGCAGCATATGGGGCCCCAGGCAGAGCACAGGGGCCCCAGGCAGCATATGGGGCCCCAGGCAGAGCACAGTGGCCCCAGGCAGAGCACAGGGGCCCCAGGCAGCATATGGGGCCCCAGGCAGAGCACAGTGGTCCCAGGCAGAGCACAGGGGCCCCAGGCAGCCTATGGGGCCCCAGGAAGAGCACAGTGGCCCTAGGCAGAACATGGGGCCCCAGGCAGAGCACGGGGGCCCCAGGCAGCATATGGGGCCCCAGGCAGAGCACAGTGGCCCCAGGCAGAGCACAGGGGCCCCAGGCAGCATATGGGGCCCCAGGCAGAGCACAGTGGTCCCAGGTAGAGCACAGGGGCCCCAGGCAGCCTATGGGGCCCCAGGCAGAGCACAGGGGCCCCAGGCAGCACATGGGGCCCCAGGCAGAGCACAGGGGCCCCAGGCAGCATATGGGGCCCCAGGCAGAGCACAGTGGCCCCAGGCAGAGCACAGGGGCCCCAGGCAGCATATGGGGCCCCAGGCAGAGCACAGTGGTCCCAGGCAGAGCACAGGGGCCCCAGGCAGAGCACAGGGGCCCCAGGCAGAGCACAGGGGCCCCAGGCAGCATATGGGGCCCCAGGCAGAGCACAGGGGCCCCAGGCAGCATATGGGGCCCCAGGCAGAGCACAGTGGCCCCAGGCAGAGCACAGGGGCCCCAGGCAGCATATGGGGCCCCAGGCAGAGCACAGTGGTCCCAGGCAGAGCACAGGGGCCCCAGGTAGAGCACAGGGGCCCCAGGCAGCATATGGGGCCCCAGGCAGAGCACAGTGGTCCCAGGTAGAGCACAGGGGCCCCAGGCAGCCTATGGGGCCCCAGGCAGAGCACAGGGGCCCCAGGCAGCACATGGGGCCCCAGGCAGAGCACAGGGGCCCCAGGCAGCATATGGGGCCCCAGGCAGAGCACAGTGGCCCCAGGCAGAGCACAGGGGCCCCAGGCAGCATATGGGGCCCCAGGCAGAGCACAGTGGTCCCAGGCAGAGCACAGGGGCCCCAGGCAGAGCACAGGGGCCCCAGGCAGAGCACAGGGGCCCCAGGCAGCATATGGGGCCCCAGGCAGAGCACAGGGGCCCCAGGCAGCATATGGGGCCCCAGGCAGAGCACAGTGGCCCCAGGCAGAGCACAGGGGCCCCAGGCAGCATATGGGGCCCCAGGCAGAGCACAGTGGTCCCAGGCAGAGCACAGGGGCCCCAGGCAGCCTATGGGGCCCCAGGAAGAGCACAGTGGCCCTAGGCAGAACATGGGGCCCCAGGCAGAGCACGGGGGCCCCAGGCAGAGCACAGGGGCCCCAGGCAGCATATGGGGCCCCAGGCAGAGCACAGGGGCCCCAGGCAGCATATGGGGCCCCAGGCAGAGCACAGTGGCCCCAGGCAGAGCACAGGGGCCCCAGGCAGCATATGGGGCCCCAGGCAGAGCACAGGGGCCCCAGGCAGCATATGGGGCCCCAGGCAGAGCACAGTGGCCCCAGGCAGAGCACAGGGGCCCCAGGCAGAACATGGGGCCCCAGGCAGAGCACAGGGGCCCCAGGCAGCATATGGGGCCCCAGGCAGAGCACAGGGGCCCCAGGCAGCATATGGGGCCCCAGGCAGAGCACAGTGGCCCCAGGCAGAGCACAGGGGCTCCAGGCAGCATATGGGGCCCCAGGCAGAGCACAGTGGTCCCAGGTAGAGCACAGGGGCCCCAGGCAGCCTATGGGGCCCCAGGCAGAGCACAGGGGCCCCAGGCAGCCTATGGGGCCCCAGGCAGAGCACAGGGGCCCCAGGCAGCATATGGGGCCCTAGGCAGAGCACAGTGGCCCCAGGCAGAACATGGGGCCCCAGGCAGAGCACAGGGGCCCCAGGCAGAGCACAGGGGCCCCAGGCAGCATATGGGGCCCCAGGCAGAGCACAGGGGCCCCAGGCAGCATATGGGGCCCCAGGCAGAGCACAGTGGCCCCAGGCAGAGCACAGGGCCCCCAGGCAGAACATGGGGCCCCAGGCAGAGCACAGGGGCCCCAGGCAGAGCACAGGGGCCCCAGGCAGCATATGGGGCCCCAGGCAGAGCACAGGGGCCCCAGGCAGCATATAGGGCCCCAGGCAGAGCACAGGGGCCCCAGGCAGCATATGGGGCCCCAGGCAGAGCACAGTGGTCCCAGGCAGAGCACAGGGGCCCCAGGCAGCATATGGGGCCCCAGGCAGAGCACAGGGGCCCCAGGCAGCATATGGGGCCCCAGGCAGAGCACAGTGGCCCCAGGCAGCATATGGGGCCCCAGGCAGAGCACAGTGGTCCCAGGCAGAGCACAGGGGCCCCAGGCAGCCTATGGGGCCCCAGGCAGAGCAGTGGCCCCAGGCAGAACATGGGGCCCCAGGCAGAGCACAGGGGCCCCAGGCAGAGCACAGGGGCCCCAGGCAGCATATGGGGCCCCAGGCAGAGCACAGGGGCCCCAGGCAGCATATGGGGCCCCAGGCAGAGCACAGGGGCCCCAGGCAGAACATGGGGCCCCAGGCAGAGCACAGGGGCCCCAGGCAGAGCACAGGGGCCCCAGGCAGCATATGGGGCCCCAGGCAGAGCACAGTGGCCCCAGGCAGAGCACAGGGGCCCCAGGCAGCATATGGGGCCCCAGGCAGAGCACAGTGGTCCCAGGCAGAGCACAGGGGCCCCAGGCAGCTTATGGGGCCCCAGGCAGAGCACAGTGGCCCCAGGCAGAGCACAGGGGCCCCAGGCAGCATATGGGGCCCCAGGCAGAGCACAGTGGCCCCAGGCAGAGCACAGGGGCCCCAGGCAGCATATGGGGCCCCAGGCAGAGCACAGTGGTCCCAGGTAGAGCACAGGGGCCCCAGGCAGCCTATGGGGCCCCAGGCAGAGCACAGGGGCCCCAGGCAGCATATGGGGCCCCAGGCAGAGCATATGGGGCCCCAGGCAGCATATGGGGCCCCAGGCAGCATATGGGGCCCCAGGCAGAGCACAGGGGCCCCAGGCAGAACATGGGGCCCCAGGCAGAGCACAGGGGCCCCAGGCAGAGCACAGGGGCCCCAGGCAGCATATGGGGCCCCAGGCAGAGCACAGGGGCCCCAGGCAGCATATGGGGCCCCAGGCAGAGCACAGCGATATTTTGGACCACTGTGCGGTGTTTCAGACCCCCTGTGTGATGTCTGGGGCCCTGTTCTTAAGTATATTAAAGATTAAAGTAACGTATATTAAAGTATATTATAGATCAAATTTGACACGTTTATGAGCACCATTGAGTGATATACTCAAGAATGACATAATTTTTCAACATTTTATGGTTTCAAACTGTAAACACTCAGAGTTTTTTTTACTTCAACCAGAAAACCTTAACGGTTCATAAAAAACTTGACTGTTCAGGATATGATAAAAGTCATAGTATTCTGAATCTTTAACTTATAAAGATACCTTTACATGGGGTGATTATTGGTTCCAGAGAGGCTTTCGGCCGATAATCGTACACATGGCTGGTGACAGGACAATACAATATAAATGTTCAAAGGTAAACACTGATAACATTAAAATCTAATATATAATTGCCTAGAATACTACTTCCGGCAATTTGTGCCAACTTCCGTGGCTTTGTCCGGAGATAATGTCCGGAGATAAGTGACGTCACCAGCGTCCTACACCCGCTCAGGGTGGACAAAGATATATGCCTTCGTGGTGCGCGGCACTTTTCTGATTGGTTGCCGCCTGCCGCGAGCGACCAATCAGAAATGTGCCGTACTGTGACACACTCCGCCCGCCATTTTGGTGTGATATTTGAATTTTTACCTCACAGCAAGTTTCTACTGCGTGGAGGCGGTCCCAGTGACGTCGCTCTTCAAGCTCCTGCCGAATTTCGTCAAAAAAATGATAATACCATTTACCAAAACTATATATATTTAGTTGTGAAGTGGTTCAGTGACATTTTCACACCAATTTTGAACTTTTGTTTGGTGTTTTCTCCATATACTGCCTATTATTCACTGACTGTTATACTGAGAGACTGCCGTTTATTAACCTCTTCTTTGCCACACTGGGTATATTGCTCTATTATTTGCCACATAAGGACATTGTCCATTATTGCCCAGCAATTTCTCTGCAATATAAACTGCCTATTTATTAATATCTGTATTCCTGCAAAGAACTATTGCCTATTATTAACTGGCTATTTTCCTACTACCTGACACTGCCTCTTATTAACCTGTTGTTTGCCACCACCACGCTTAAAGCTGTTTAGCTTAGCCAACATGAGCTCTAATAGTAAGGATACTAATGACACAGAGCCCAAAGCTGCTGATGGCGCACGTAAGATTAGGTCTGATATAAAGTATACTAATAATGCAGAGCAAAAAGACGCCGATGCCGCACGTAAGCGTAAACAGCGTGCTAAGAAAAGTACAGAGGATAGATGCAAGCGCCTGGACACTGTTAAGTATAGTAATGACACAGAGTCCAAAGCTGCTGATGGCGCACGTAAGATCAGGTCTGATATAAAGTATGGTAATGATGCAGAGCGAAAAGCCGCCGATGCCGCACGTAAGCGCAAACAGCGTGTTAACAAGAGTACAGAGGATAGATGCAAGTGCCTGGATACTGTTAAGTATACTAATGACACAGAGTGTAAAGCTGCTGATGGCGCACGTAAGATCAGGTCTGATATAAAGTATGGTAATGATGCAGAGCGAAAAGCCGCCGATGCCACACGTAAGCGCAAACAGCGTGTTAACAAGAGTACAGAGGATAGATGCAAGCGCCTGGATACTGTTAAGTATACTAATGACACAGAGTCCAAAGCTGCTGATGGCGCACGTAAGATCAGGTCTGATATAAAGTATGGTAATGATGCAGAGCGAAAAGACACCGATGCTGCACGTAAGCGCAAACAGCGTGCTAACAAGAGTACAGAGGAGAGATGCAAGCGCCTGGACACTGTTAAGTATACTAATGACACAGAGCCCAAAGTTGCTGATGACGCATGTAACATCAGGTCTGATAATAAGTATACCAATGACGCAGAGCGAAAAGCCGCCGATGCTGCACGTAAGCGTAAACAGCGTGCTAACAAGAGTACAGAGGATAGATGCAAGCGCCTGGACACTGTTAAGTATACTAATGACACAGAGCCCAAAGCTGCTGATGGCGCACGTAACATCAGGTCTGATAATAAGTATACCAATGACACAGAGCGAAAAGCCGCCGATGCCACACGTAAGCGCAAACAGCGTGCTAACGAGACTACAGAGGACAGACAGAAGCGCCTGGACACTGCTAATGCTGCTTGCAATAAACGCATTACTAATGAGTCTTTTGAGGACAAAACTAATCGATTAAGTAATAAAGCTGCTGCTGCACGCTCTCAACATTGCAAACATAATATTTCCACGTCCTCAGTCATAGATTCTGCTCACAATACAGCTTCTTTGTCTCCATTCATAGAATGTGTGCAGCCTGAAGCTCCTTTAACCGTTGGTAAATCTGCACGTAAGCGCAAACACTGTCCTACTTACACTCCAAATGATAAACGCCGTCGCCTGTACACCGTTAAGTCTGCTTATAAGACATGCTTCACACCTGACTCTTCTAAGGCAAGAAACAAACCATTACCAAATGCAGCTGGTGCACGCCGTGAACGGCGCAAAAAAACCGCTTGCACCTCCATATTAATAAACCCTGACCACGATACACCTTCCAACTCCTCAGTGATTGAATCTGTGGACAGTGAAGATCCTCTACCAGGTCCACGCTTTATATATACAAAGAAGATAATTGCACAAGGGAGATTAAAGTGTTAAATAATAAACTTTATTGGGTTAAAAACCAAAGGACAACGTAGAAGAAATGCTATGAAGGTGACGCTGCACCATAGCCGCAGGACAGAGGATATATAAAGTAGACTAATCATAGAAACAGACAAGGTAACATTTGTACTGATATAATACGAGATTTAAACATAACTCGGCTGGTAAATAGTATCCAGTGCAGCACAAATGTATAATATACAAAGAAAATGTCTATAGAAATGAAGCACAAATACCTCTGACCTGCGGCGCCACCCCGCAGGTGGCGCCGCAGGTCAGAGGTATTTGTGCTTCATTTCTATAGACATTTTCTTTGTATATTATACATTTGTGCTGCACTGGATACTATTTACCAGCCGAGTTATGTTTAAATCTCGTATTATATCAGTACAAATGTTACCTTGTCTGTTTCTATGATTAGTCTACTTTATATATCCTCTGTCCTGCGGCTATGGTGCAGCGTCACCTTCATAGCATTTCTTCTACGTTGTCCTTTGGTTTTTAACCCAATAAAGTTTATTATTTAACACTTTAATCTCCCTTGTGCAATTATCTTCTTTGTAGGTTGTTTGTATTTATCTTTTGCATGGAGTTTTTTCATGGTTTTTTCATGATATTATCCCCTTATGTGGACACAGATATACATTCTATAATTCTGTGCTTTTGCTTATCAGTATCGGTTGATACCACGCTTTATATATGTTGGCTTAAAGAAACATTCCAATGCTCCGTTACCACAACCTGTACCTCAACATCCTACAGGTTTTACTAATGATGACAGTACCATAGTAGAACACTCCTGTGGTCCTATGAACTATTTATGTGAACATTGTCAAGCATTACATTTTAATGCTGAGATACCAGCAGATAAAAATTTTACTCTGTGTTGTCACAAGAGTAAAGTGCATATACCTATACCCCAATATCCCGAGGTTTTTAAACGATTGCTGACAGGGGAGAGTGAGTTCAGTAAGAATCTCATGGAAAATATTTGTAGTATTAACAGCTCATTTGCTTTCGCCTCCATGGGTGCCAATATATCCCCTCCACCTGGACATGGCCCTTACTGTTTCCGTATACATGGACAAATATATCATCGTACTGGAACCCTACATCCCAGTGATGATCAAGTTCCAGCTTATGCCCAACTGTATATTTTGGATACCGCTACCGCGAATGAACAACGTTTAAACTGTGAACAAAATCAAAAATGTCATCCCACTTTGATGAGTATAATTGCTCTTCAGTTAGACAATGTGAATCCCTTTGTTGCTGCCTACAAAATGTTACGAGATGTGGAACATGAAGAACATCTTAAAGCTGAAGCTAATGGCACTCTCATGCCAAATATCATCATGGCCCTTAAACAAGATCGGAATCAAGACCCTCGCCGATATAATAATCCAACTGTCAATGAAGTTGCTGTCGTATTTGAAAATGACAATGGAGAGCCACCATTTAATCGTGATATTTTAATACATTTACAACCGGACCCCAAAAATCCTTTGGCGCCAAGAACACAACAGGTCAGCATTCTACACAGTAATTTAGATGCTTTACTCTATCCTTTATTTTTCCCTTACGGAGACCAGGGCTGGCATGATGGCCTCAAGCAACAAGGGCAAAGTCCACGCAGAGTTACACAACTGCAATATTACTGCTATGTGCTGTCTGTCCGTAATCAGTTTAATCCACTCCTGAATGGTGGCAAACTCACTCAGCAGTACTTAGTGGATGCTTATGTGAAAATCGAGGCAAATCGCCTAAATTATATCCGTCAACACCAAAAGGATTTGAAAGTAGAGGATTATTGTGTACTCCAGGAACATCTCCAGAAAAAATCCATTGAGAAGGGCATCCCCATTGGAAAAACGGTCATTTTACCATCTTCGTTTGAAGGCAGTCCCAGGAATATGCAGCAGCGGTACCAGGATGCCATGGCTATTGTGACTAAATATGGTCGTCCTGATCTATTCATCACCATGACCTGTAATCCGAAATGGAATGAGATTACTGAGAATTTGGAACCTTGGCAGCGTGTGGAACATAGACCTGATTTGGTGGCACGTGTTTTCCAAATAAAACTGGAAGCACTCTTAAAAGACATTAACAATGGATTATTTGAGAAAGTTTGCGCTATGGTTCATGTAATTGAATTTCAAAAACGTGGCCTTCCACACGCTCACATTTTGATTATTCTGGACAGCAACTCCAAATTAAGGACTGAGGAGGACATAGACAATACAGTGTGGGCTGAAATTCCCAATCCTACCCACTACCCTCAGCTCCATAAAATTGTTCTCCAACATATGATTCATGGTCCGTGTGGAGAACACAACCCAAATTCTCCCTGTATGGATCTGAGGAAGTGTACAAAAGGTTTCCCTAAAGATTTGCAACCAAGAACCATCATAGCTAAGGACGCCTATCCTACTTATCGCAGACACTTTGGCCCATCTTTTCAACACCATTCTAACATGATTGACAATTCGTGGGTGGTTCCATATAATCCGTTCCTGCTATTAAAATACAAGTGCCATATAAATGTCGAAGTTTGTGGTTCCATTCAGGCTGTGAAATATTTATTTAAATACGTCTACAAAGGACATGATAAAGCCAATCTTGAAATCTGCCAGACTAACATCCAACATGATGAAACACACCAATTCATGGATTCAAGATATGTCAGTGCACCAGAGGCAGCTTGGCGAATATTCTCATATCCAATGCATAAACAATCTCATAGCATCATTCGCCTTGCTGTACATCTACCGCATTCTTAGCCACTCTATTTTCATGAGGATGACTCTATTGGAAACATCAAACAAAAGCTCCATCAAAATTCTACACTTATGGCCTACTTCAAGCTTAATCAGAACGACCATCATGCTCATATTTATTTATACCGTGAAATTCCCGAAAACTATGTTTGGAAAGAAGGTTCTTGGGAAGTTAGAAAGCGAGCAGGTGGTTCTGTGATTGGACGAATGTATACTGTCAGTGTGAAAGACCAAGAACGCTACTATTTAAGATTGTTATTGTTACATGTCAAAGGTGCAACCAGTTTTGACAGCATAAAAACTGTACACGGAGTCACACATGAAACCTTCAAAGATGCGGCATTAGCTCTGGCTTACTATTTGATGATAGTCTGTGGAGAAATACATTACTTGATGCCAGTATTCTCAACATGCCAGCACAGCTACGTGACATGTTTGCCTACATTTGTATTTTTGGTCCTCCAGCTAAACCTCGGGACTTATGGGATGAATTTAAGGAACACTTTGTAGAAGACTACTGCTATGCATACCACTCCGACACTCTGGAGTGTGTCAATTGTGAAGGCTATGCTATGACAGATGTCCAACATGTTCTTAAAGCTCATGGCAAAACTTATACTGATTTTAATTTGCCACGTCCAGTCAAGAAACAACACCTCCTCCCACAGTATGATAAAGATTATGAGTTATCAGCAGCTGCTGAAATGAAAGCTACTCTAAATGAGGACCAACTTTTTGCTTTTGATGCTATCACTCAAGCTTTAGAAGACACTAATTCTACAGCAAAGTGTTTTTTCCTTGATGGTCCTGGTGGCAGCGGAAAAACGTACCTATATCATCTACTCCTACATCAGCTAAGAGGACAAGGAGACATTGTGTCACCTGCTGCCACTACTGGAATTGCCGCCAACTTGCTACAAGGTGGACGAACCATTCATTCTCTTTATGGGATTCCAATTCCTGTGAATGAAACATCTGTTTCCAGGATTAAGAATGATACCAATGCAGCAAAAGATTTGCACAGCACTAAACTTTTTATTATTGATGAGTGCACAATGCTATCCAAATATGCATTGCATGTCATTGATAGAGTTTTACGTGATGTCATGACAACAAATGTAGCTCACAAAGAAAAAACACCGTTTGGAGGTAAAGTGATTGTTTTTGGAGGCGACTTTAGACAATGTCTTCCTGTCATCCCTCATGGGACAAGAACTGATGTTGTAGAGAGCTGTATAAAATATTCACAACACTGGCAACATTTTACTCGCCTGCCACTTATTAACAACATGCGCTCCATTGATCCTCACTACAGCAGTTGGTTGCTTCAACTGGGAGATGGTGAACTATCTAATGAACATAACCTTGGAGATGATGTAATTGAAATTCCTCCAGACATGGTATGCACTGGCTCTTTAATAATTGAAATTTTTGGAGATAATCTTTGTATTGATGTGAATGACACCGAAAGCATAAATACAGCTGCATCTCATGCAATTTTATGTCCAAAAAATGAGGACGTTGAGAAAGTCAATTCCCAAGTCATGGATTTATTGATAGGTGACTATACTGAATATATCAGTGATGATTCCATCGATCCTGATGAAGTTGATGACCTCGATCAATACCCACTTGAGTTTTTGAATTCACTAACACCAACTGGAATGCCTTCACATCGGCTGAAACTTAAAATTGGCACCATTGTCATGTTATTACGTAATCTGAACACGAACAAAGGTCTCTGCAATGGTACGCGGCTCATTGTCACTGCCTTACATGCCAATATCATACTGGCTAAAGTAATTAGTGGGTCAGCAGCAGGAAATGTGGTATTCATTCCACGAATTGATTTGTGTCCATCAGAGACTGGATTACCTTTTAAATTAAGACGGAGACAATTTCCCATCAAGCCCGCATTTGCAATGACCATAAATAAATCTCAAGGCCAGACCCTCCATCGAGTTGGCATTTATCTACCAGAACCTGCTTTTGCCCATGGTCAATTGTATGTTGCTTTTTCCAGGGTGAAGCAATTGCAATGTGAGGGTTAAAGTGGTTAATACATCACTTCAAGGACAATTATTGGCTGATAGTACTAAAGTCTTCACACGTAATATTGTCTACAAAAATATTTTAGTTTAAAGTTACTTTTCTTTTTTTTCATTATTCAGTTTTTCTAATAACATAGACAGCAATAGGCAAATTCTATGTATAGAGATAAGGAAAAAAAACAAAAACAAAAAAAAATTAGTGTAGCCATAGACATATAGATTTTAAGTACTTATGTAGGAAATACGTACCGTATTTTCCGGCATATAAGACGACTGGGCGTATAAGACGACCCCCCAACTTTCCAGTTAAAATATAAAATCTTCTTAAAAGTCGGGGGTCTTCTTATACGCCGTATGTCGTCTTATAGGCCCGGTGACTAATGTGCCTTTTGGGGGGGAGTGGTCCTGATGATGAAGAGGGGGCATCTCACAGGAAAGTGTGAGTGGAGTATCCCCCATTACCTCATTGTAGCTGCAGTGTGGGGTGCTGGGGAGCGGCGGCGGCCACCGCCCCACAGCACAGCACCCATGCGGCACAAAGAGGAGCAGCAGCTGCCGCCTCTCCCCAGCACAGAGACCCCATGCTGCAGCTACAATGAGGTAATGTGGGATACTCCACTCACACTTTCCTGTGAGACGCCCCCTCTTCGTCATCCGGACCACTCCCCCCCCACCCACCATATACACATTGGTGTCTGCACTCGGCGTACAAGACTGCACCCGGCGTATAAGACGACCCCCGACTTTTAAGAAGATTTTCAAGGGTTAAAAAGTAGTCTTATACGCCAGAAAATACAGTATATAACATACGTACTCATTAGCATATAGGGTTAATAACTCTATATCATATCTACATAAATTTAGAAATATGATATATCAATACATATTTTTATAGGTAAGTAGAACACACATTAAGTACAAGATGTAAGATGTGTATCATCCAAATGCCTGTATTTGGTGATAGGAACCTGTATTTGAAGCTCCAGCAGTATAGCTGCTGAGAGATTTCATTTTGTTTTTAAAAAGGATGAGGTTTTTGTGAACAGGTAAGAGACGGGTGGGATGGCTGTTCACACACATCTCTATCTCCAGGTGTGTTCTGTACATAGAAATAGATATATAGATAGGTACATATTTAGATAGATAGGGAAAGAATAGAGATTTTGCTTTCACATCAACATTTTTCTGCTATTTGGAGAATTTATGGTGGAAAAAAGCTATTTCTGCACTTCCTGCCTAAGGGCTAACCCACGCCACTCTTGCTGTAAGTTGCATGCAATGTATACGGAATTTGTACTTCACTTGCGGCAGGTGCGGCACATGTGGTTTCTGCAGTTTTCGCCACAAAATCTCCACTTACCAGTGTTTTTGTTGTGGCTGCATTTAATGCAATTGTCGAAGCCGCGTTTGCCGCATTTACTGCAAGTTAACTCCAAGCTTCATCTACATTGCATGGCACTTGCTGAAAGTGTGTTGTAGGTCAGTTCTTTGGTGCCAAGTGTGGAAGTTGTATTGTTTTTAACATTACTTCTGCAAATATCAGAAACATGCAGATGTGAAAGAGGTTTGAGTATTAAGAAATAGGAATCAGTTAGTTAGGACCCATCAGTTCAAAGGCTACTGTGACGTGGTTGATGGGCATGCTTATATTGGCCCATCGGTGTACTATGAACGTTGATTTCTTAAATTTTACACTTCTGTAAAAATAAACACAAAAAATTTGGGTACACAAAAAGGCTTTTATTTCTGTTGTACTTATTAGAATTATTTAAAATGAAGGCTTAGCTAAGCCCAAGAGATGATTAAAAACGTTTCATACCAACCCATCAGATGTAAAATTACTGTGAAAATACCTGATGGGCACACAAGTATGCGCCAGTATGGGTACTAAGAGCTTTTCCACATAATAATGAAATATTTTAAAATGTCATAGAACATACCAATATACATAGTTATTGATACATATTATTTATTATTTACATTATTGTTCTTAAGCAAAGAACCGTTGTTGTGGCATTTGCCACAACACGCAAAGTTGTTGTCTGATGTCTTTCATCACTCCCCTCATAAGCATGTTCATGGATCCTGTGTAACTGTACCTTAAATAACAAGAATTGTCAAGAGCTGGTGAGTGCAGCCATTTTTTGTTCTTTCTTACTATTATTTATTAATTGTATTATTCTTACATTTGAATAAATAAAGTATATATGGATTCTAGACTCCCGATTCTTTAGAATCGGGCTGCCATCTAGTGACTTAATAAAATCTCAGAATCTCTACCTTCATTACCTTGATTGATCATCGGTGATGACTTACCTTATATCTAATGAAAAAAGCATAGATTCTTTTTTTTAGAAACAGCGCATATAATCAACAGGAATACGGCTGTGATAAGAATAATTTCTCCATTAGTCGTCTTCCAATTTCATGCTTCATTAGTGATTTTAATCTAATTAAGGGATATTTGCTAAAATTCATTTTACAGTAGGTTATTTTTTTTCTGCATATACAGTATTTAAGTGTATGACTCTGGACCATGCTTTAAAGTATCACATAATTCAGTATGGAGGATTGGAGTTTAATAGACGGGAGACATCCACACGGCTGAATTTCTGCATTTTAAAGCTATGAGTCTCATGATATTTATTGCAGCGGTAGATAAACTAACAAGTGCACTTTTCAGGCACTCCAGAAGGGCAGTCCTTCCTGCTGTGATGTTTTGTTATGGGGTTATCAGGTTGAACTCTCCATCTTGTACCCTCACGTTTCTTGGCTCATGTCCTATTGTGGCAATTGTGTCTGTGTTGGGGAGCATAAGCTTTGCTAACTTTTACTTATTAAAGGGGGTTTCCATCCTCTAGTACTTTTACAGCAAGCCATGTAGGTCTCTGAATCCTAAGAGTGTGTTATGTACACATCATCAGTATTCATCTCAGCTTGTCTATTCCAGCAGACGTACGAGGGGCGTTCATTAAAGATTTCCCATGACCACTTCCTGTGGACTGAGAGCAATGAAACTTGGCACAGTTATTAGTCCTTCTCTACATTGGTGCCACCTATGGACACACACTTCTCCTATCTCTTTAAGCAACTGTAAACACCTCGCTTGTAGAAGTCGACAGGTTGCTCCAAGAGCCATGTTGCGACTTCGGAAATTAGAGTCTCATCATCTGGAAAATGCTTGCCCTTCAAAAATAACTTCATTGTTGGAAAGAGGTGGATGTCCGATGGTGCAAGGTCAGATGAATAAGGAGGATGCAGTAGAATTTCAAAGCCACAGGAGCATGCTACCATTTGGGCAACATGTGAGTTTTGAACAGGTGCATTATCTTGCAGAAGGCGGACACCTTTGGTGAGCATGCCACGTCTCTTGGCTTTGATGGCCTCCCTCAATTTCCGCAGCCGTGAAGCATAGTATGCCCCAGTGATCATGGTATCCTTTGCTAGGAAATCCATCAAAACTACTCAATGCTGGTCCCAAAATATTGTGAGTATGACCTTGCCTGCCAAAGATTGGGCACGTGCCTTTTTTGGAGGCGGTGAGTCATGATGCTTCCATTGCATTGTCTCAGGATCATAGTGATAGACGTAGCTTTCATCCTGTCAGTCTGTTGAAAACATCCTTCTAGTTTCTATGGCACATTGTTAATAGAGCCTGAGAGCATCCGACTCGTTCCTGTTTCTGGAAAGGTGTGAGCAGCCGGGGAACCCAGCGAGCAGATACCTTTTGTATGTGAAGATGGTCTTGGATGATTTTTTCCTTGGCCCCCACACTAGTCTTGACATTTTGGGCTAGATGGCGAATGGTTACTAGGTGATTTTCCACAATGGCGACCTCCACTTGCTGGATGATGTGTTCATCAATAGCAGAGTGGGGTGACCCTGGAATTGGAGCTCTTTGCAACGAAGTCCAACCACATTTGAATTGACGATGACAGTTCTTGACTACATTATATGATTGGGAATCATCATAAACCTATTTCATCTCATCGAATGTCTCCTTTGGTGTGCAGCCCTTCAAGTAAAGGAACTTGTTTACCACTCTGTATTCCACTGGGTCCATCATCAAACCTCACACCACTTCAGCACCTGTAAAATCAAGACCGTTATCAGTTCTGAGTTGCAATAACCTATAGAGTCTTATTTCATTAGACGTGCAGTTTCAGTGTCCTGTGATAAATAGAAGTGGGTCAGGGGAAATGTTTAATGAACGCCCCTCGTAGCTCCAATCACAGCAGTTTAACCCCTTGTAAGAAACTTTCAATCATGACAGCAGCACTTAAGAGGTTGGAAATGGGAATGAGATGTCCCCTCCTAATACTGACCAGCCCTCATTACACAATTCTAGGGTACCTGAATACGTTGTCATGTAACCCGGAGCCTACTGATGGGCCCCTTGTTTGTCATATGTGTACACATATGAAGCCCTGCTGCAAGGAGGGGGGAATAAAAGAAAGGTAAATGAGGAAGAAAAAATATATTATTGTAAATGTGCTAAATTTAAATATACCCCCCTTCCCCAGAACATCAATTAAATCTAAATGAAGTAAAAAAAAAAAAAAACAACTGTAAGTTTCCCAAAGAAATAAAAATATAATAATATTTTTCCCATGTGGTAAACATTGAAATGAATTAAAAAAGTAAAAATTGAAATGGCAGAATCACAGTTTTTAAGTCACTCCCCCTCACAGCCCAAAATAATAAAAATAAATCAGACATTAATATGGAACTGAAAACCCTAAAACCAATAAAAACTACAGATTGAACCATCCTCCCTCAGACAACAATATTGAATGAACAATTAAACATTTTGGGTGCTTTCACATTGCGTTTTATGTCCCTATCAGGGCCTACGTCCGAAATCCCCCACAAAATTGAATCCAGACGTATGCGCTAGTGGGGCCATAGACTGTAAATGTGATGGCAGAGCGAACATGCGCTATGACGTGCACTTTTTTTGGGAGTGTACGTCTACAGGAGGTGGACACTCAGATGTAGGAGACAAAAAAAAACAGAAGAAATGGCAAACTGGACATAATTTCACACAAAAGCCCCAAAATGAGCTGGAAAAATTATTGGCATCCTTCCAAAAGTGTAAGTAAACAGCTTTGCTTCAAGCATTTGATGCTCGTTCAAACTCACCTGTGGCAAATAACAGATGTGGGCAATATGAAAATCACACCTGAAACCAGATAAAAATGGAAAAGCTGACTCAATCTTCACATTGCGTGCCTGTGTGTGCCACACTAAGCACGGAGAACAGAAAGAAGAGATGAGAATTGTCTGAGGAATTGAGAACCAATATTGTTGAACAATATCAATAATCTCAAGGTTACAAGTCCATCTCCAGAGATCTTGATATGTGCAACTTTAGCTCTCCCTGTCCCTATCAGCTCCTGACTGAGCTGCTCTAGTCAGTCCTGCTTAATCACATTCCCTTTGCCCTCAGCATTGGCAGTTTCCAGAGTAGTTCTAATCACAGCTCTCACTTTCCTTTGATTATTCAAATGCCTTGTTATCTCTATATGCAAATATAATAACAGTGTAGACTTCAGAGCAATGTCCATAGCAGAAGAAAACGCACTGGAAATTTCATTCAAGGTGCCCCCCATCCTCAGTCTGCAACTAGGATGTAGGAAGACTACAGAGCTGTGAGTTGACCAGGATACAACTTAAGAATACCCTTTTGATCAACACGTGCCTTCTGGCTTTGGGATTTTAACATATATTCATCAATTGATACTACCACTGTGTTACACTTTTTTGCTTTCTTTTGCCAAATAAGTAGTATTTCAGAATTACATTTTATTTTGAGTTGACCCCTGTATTCAAGGAGAAAAATGGCAACTCACATTTTTTTGTTCACATTGTTAGTAAAAAAAATAAAATAGGAATAGAAATGGATGTCACGAGATTTCAAAATGGTGACATTTTTGAGACCGCTTTACCAAATTTCACAATTTTTCCTTTCAGACTGCAGAGATAGAACAGGCTGCACTTTCCCCAGTGGAATGAATTCTCTTTGGGCAGCACCATGGTCAAGTGGGAACCATGGGTGGACCCCAGGAAGTTCATAATTACATCATTGCACATCAAATGGGACTTACTGAAACATCAGATAAGGAGTAGGCAGCTTTTGAGAGCCTTCAGCACTTTTGCTAAGCTGCTTGAGACAAAATTAAAAGCAAGTGTTTTCATATGACCACAAATATAAAAGCTCAGAGAGTGCACAGAATTTCATAAACAGCTAGCTTATAAGGAGCACGTGGCTTGAAAAAGCTTTGTCTCAATGGTTCAGGCTTATGTGTTACTCCAAAAATGGGGGGGTGGAAAAATGTGTGAAGCTCAATGAAGTACTTTGGTGAAGAACTAATGCACAATGGCTGCATCATGTTCCCTAACTTCCATATTCTCAATAATCATGCTGATAAAGTAGAACATGGGAGCATGGCAGCCATACATATTAAACAGAGAGTAGGTGGACCAACCATTGGAGAAATGATTGTCTGGTGACCATATTTTAGGCAGTTACAGTCATTCAAACTTTATTGGGAACATTATTTTATGGAAATATTTTTCATAGGCTAGCTACCATTGGACAAATATTTTAACCCCTTAACGACCAGCAGCATTTTTGATTTTGCATTTTTCATTTTTGCTCCCCTTTTTCCCAAAACTTTTTTCTTTTTTGGTCAAAATGGCAATGTGAGGGCTTGTTTTTTTGTATTTTTGAACAACATCATTGGTTCTAACATATTGTGTACTGGAAAATGGGAAAACCATTCCAAGTGCTGTGAAATTGCAATAAAAGTGCAATCCCAAACTATTTTTTTTACCATGTTCATTAAATGCTAAAACTGACTTGCCATTATGATTCTCCAGGTCATTACGAGTTCATAGACAGCCAACATGTCTAGGTTCTTTTCTATTAAAGTGGTGAAAATAATTGCAAATTTTGTAAAAAAAAAAATTAAATGCGCCATTTTCTGATACCCGTAGCGTGGTGGGTGAGGGCTTATTTTTTGCATGCCGAGCTGATATTTTTAACTATACGATTTTGGTGCAGATACGATCTTTTGATCGTTCGTTATTACATTTTAATGCAATGTTAAAGGCGACCAGAAAAATGTAATTCTGGCGTTTTGACATTTTTTTCTCATTACATCATTTAACGATCAGGTAATTCTTTAATTTTTTTATATTGATAGATCGGGCAATTCTGAACGAGGCAATACCAAATATGTGTATGTTTGGTTTTTTATTTTTTTGAATGGGGTGAAAGGGGGTGATTTTAACTTTTATATATTTTTAAAAACTTTTTTTTCACTTTTGGCATGATTCTATAGTCTCCATGGGAGTCTAGAAGCTGCCCGATTGCCTCTGCTACATACAGGCGATGATCAGTGTCGCTGATCACCCGGTGTCGCTCATAACAATCTGGCTATGACAACCATAGAGGTCTGCTGGAAACCTCTGGTTGTCATACCAACCCATTGGTGACCCGCAATCACGTGGCGGGGTCACCGATGGGCAGGATTTCCGGCACGCTTGCTGGAAGCGCGAGTTAAATGCTGCTGTCAGAGATTGACAGCGGCATTTAACTAGTTAACAGCCGTGGGTGGATCACGATTGCACCCGCAGCTGTTAGAGGCACATGTCAGCTATTCAAAACATGTGCTGGAAAAGATGAGGGTTCACTTCCGGAGCCGACATCAAAGGGAGGGAGTCCGACATTGGCTTACTATTATGCCAGAAGATCGCTATCTTCCAACTTATTATTCCTTATTATTTCACCTGCGAACCATTATTTTGATTAAAATAATCTATTTTGATCAACTGTAGATTGATATGTATGACCCCCTTTAGATGTTTAGTATTTTACAGTAATCTTTTGTACAATAGATGCAAATTCTGTAGTTAAGAAATGCCACTTACTAGCTGTGAACAATAATTGCATTACATAGTGCTGTACGTTATACAGGCTTACACATCACATCTGCTTTAGCCATAAGCTCCTGCCCTAGAACTGCGATAAATCAAAACTTTGTAAGGATGCCCAGGTGTGATTCATAAAATATGAAAAACTATAATGCCTTAATACTAATATCCCTTATGGTAAATCCCCTCACGACCCAATTTCTGCGGAACGTTGCTCCTCCTTAGCATGTTTCTGGCCAATTAGTTATATATTGTACATTTGTAATTAGTGTTGAGCGATACCGTCCGATACTTGAAAGTATCGGTATCGGAAAGTATCGGCCGATACCGGCAAAGTATCGGATCTAATCCGATACCGATACCCGATACCAATACAAGTCAATGGGACTCAAGTATCGGACGGTATCCCTGATGGTTCCCAGGGTCTGAAGGAGAGGAAACTCTCCTTCAGGCCCTGGGATCCATATTAATGTGTAAAATAAAGAATTAAAATAAAAAATATTGCTATACTCACCTCTCCGACGCAGCCTGGACTTTACCGCCGTAACCGGGAGCCTTCTTTGCTTAAAATGCGCGCATTTAATGGTTTCCGTGACGTCACGGCTTCTGATTGGTCGCGTGCCGCCCATGTGACCGCGACGCGACCAATCACAACAAGCCGTGATGTAATTTTCAGATCCTGAATGCCTAATTCTAGGCATTCAGGATTTGAAAATTACGTCACGGCTTGTGATTGGTCGCGTCGCGGTCACATGGGCGGCACGCGACCAATCAGAAGCCGTGACGTCACGGAAACCATTAAACGCGCGCATTTTAAGCAAAGAAGGCTCCCGGTTACGGCGGTAAAGTCCAGGGGCCTCCGGACAGGTGAGTATATCAATATTTTTTATTTTAATTCTTTATTTTACACATTTATATGGATCCCAGGGCCTGAATGAGAGTTTCCTCTCCTTCAGACCCTGGGAACCATACACTGGAAACTTCCGATTCCCGATACCACGAAAGTATCGGATCTCGGTATCGGAATTCCGATACAGCAAGTATCGGCCGATACTTGCGGTATCGGAATGCTCAACACTATTTGTAATCCAATCTCAATAGAGATAATTGGGAGGTATTTATCTTGTTTTTTCCATGATTTCTAACAATTTTTGAGCAATCATGTTGCTAAAATGTTTGCCAACAACATTTCTTGATTGTGTAGACATACTTTACTGTAGGCGCTTGGTTTCACCATCAAACACATTGGGCCCAATTCATCATTTGTGATTTACTGAGCTCCCTTTTTTTTTGTTTTGTGGTATTGATGGTTTTTTGTGCCAAATTATTCAAAACTGTGTAAGTGGTTCATGAATTTGTCATATACTCAAGCTTGCTATTTATTTTTGCTTTTTACTGTTTTTTACAACTTTTCAACACCAAAATCACAAATCTTTTAAGAAGTTGCAAAAATGTGTCAAATTGAAAACTCATCCAGAAACCTTACACTGGAGAGTGAGATGGGCCAAAAATAGGCAACACTTGGTAAAAGTCATATTTCATGAACCTGTCTACACTCACCGGCCACTTTATTAGGTACACCATGCTAGTAACGGGTTGGACCCCCTTTTGCCTTCAGAACTGCCTCAATTCTTCGTGGCATAGATTCAACAAGGTGCTGGAAGCATTCCTCAGAGATTTTGGTCCATATTGACATGATGGCATCACACAGTTGCCGCAGATTTGTCGGCTGCACATCCCAAAGATGCTCCATACAAGGCAGGATGGATCCATGCTTTCATGTTGTTTACGCCAAATTCTGACCCTACCATCCGAATGTCGCAGCAGAAATTGAGACTCATCAGACCAAGCAACGTTTTTCCAATCTTCTACTGTCCAATTTCGATGAGCTTGTACAAATTGTAGCCTCAGTTTCCTGTTCTTAGCTGAAAGGAGTGGTACCCGGTGTGGTCTTCTGCTGCTGTAGCCCATCTGCCTCAAAGTTCGACGCACTGTGCGTTCAGAGATGCTCTTAGGCCTACCTTGGTTGTAACGGGTGGCGATTTGAGTCACTGTTGCCTTTCTATCAGCTCGAACCAGTCTGCCCATTCTCCTCTGACCTCTGGCATCAACAAGGCATTTCCGCCCACAGAACTGCCGCTCACTGGATTTTTTTTCTTTTTCGGACCATTCTCTGTAAACCCTAGAGATGGTTGTGCGTGAAAATCCCAGTAGATCAGCAGTTTCTGAAATACTCAGACCAGCCCTTCTGGCACCAACAACCATGCCACGTTCAAAGGCACTCAAATCACCTTTCTTCCCCATACTGATGCTCGGTTTGAACTGCAGGAGATTGTCTTGACCATGTCTACATGCCTAAATGCACTGAGTTGCCGCCATGTGATTGGCTGATTAGAAATTAAGTGTTAACAAGAAGTTGGACAGGTGTACCTAATAAAGTGGCCAGTGAGTGTAAAACATCTGAATAAACAAAGTTATCAAGAATAAATAAAAAAAAAAGTTTTAGAGAAGAAAGACAAGTGGTGCAACATGTTTCGAAAATATGAAACATACTGAAGCTGCTAAAAAGGACTAAGTACTCCAGAAAGCTGGAGAAACAGCAACGACGACGAATTAGAGCCATTGAGTTTGTCTTTATATAATAATCATAAAACAATACAGACTAGAAATACATGTAAAATACAATTTCATTCAGAAGTGACATTCAGATCAGTGAAATAAAAGGCATTTAACCGACAGGGCAGCGGAACACAGCACTCATCTATAGGATGGTGCCATGCATTGTTAATTGAATTACACATACTACACATAAAAACAAAGCACCAAAACGCAGTCAACACTGTCTGTTACAAACGTAGAAAACACTTTATTAGGGTAAAAACACAGGTACACAGCATGGCAGGAAAACATCCCCTATACAACCCGCACACACATGTCATAAAGGGACCGGATTAAGATGCATAGTTGTTTATAGATCACAAAGATACCAAAATCCAAGTGGAAGATCTTAATCATATAGAGACATCTATCTATGGTATCTGTGACCAGATGGATTAGAATCAGATAGTCAGAGTACATACCACAATGGTGAATCACAGTACCAACGCACAGCAATCCGGTCCTCCCCGACGCGCGTTTCGGCGATTTGCCTTCCTCAGGGGGGGTGCCCACAGACGAGGGGCATCAGTTTAAATACCTTATGCCCGGAAATAGCGGTAATCGCGCTTGTACACACTCGTGTCATCCCGTATCCGGTTCGCATGGTCTGCAGGGCCGGAAACACACAGGCCCCATGTGATCTGCCCCACAAGACACCACAGAAGCCAGAGACAAGAACGACGCAACTGCGCATGTGCGAAAAGCTGCCGCGGTCATCTTGAAAAAGGGCAAATATATTGGCATATAGAAAAACACCATTACAGCTCACAGATAAGCTGCACATGCCGAATAACCGCAGCATAGATAAAAAGACATCATAGAAAATAGAAAAACAATAAAAAGAATAAATGAACAATACAAAAAATATCTATATATAACACCAAAATACTCCGCTTAGTGACCATCCCTATTACAGAGTGCTACATATATGTTAGCAAAGGAACTTTTATTACATCAATATTACATTTAAAGGGTATAAAAGACATGTACATATATCTCCAAGATAGGCTTATAGAGGAACATATCATCTGTAATCAAACAGAATTTTGCCCATATGTAGAATCAATAACAATCCTATACATCCTCAAATCGTCTATACCGGATACATCATAACAGCGTCATATAGCAATATATCATGAATTAAATAGGCTACAACATATCCAATGTGTGAAGCTGATGTATAATAAAGGATAGTAGTATTCATTCCAGATAGTCATCATAGGTATATATACGATGAATCCACATTCAAGCACTTCTTACGGTGTGGTAGGATAATTCCCACATAGGCAGGTCACGATCCGGAAAAAGCTATAAACATGTAAAAAAATAAACACTAGTTAAAATCAAATATAGACAGCATATGTGGAATAGTACAGCGGAAAAAATGCACAACAGCCAGGCGACTAGAGGAACGGGGCAAACGACATACTCTCGTTAAGCCCATCTGGTTGGACAGTGTGTAAACGCCAGATCCAGCGTGTTTCCATCATACCGAGTTTCTTGGATAGACAGCCACCCCTAATGTTGATCCTGAGGGGATCAATGCCCCTCACTCTCAGCACCGTGGCATCACAATTGTGATATGCCTTAAAATGTCTAGGCAGAGTCTTTAGTGTGGTTGCATCAATGTGGCCGGCGGCCGCCTGTATCCCCAACACATGTTCCCTAACGCGGACCTTTAATTGGCGAGTAGTAAGGCCAATATATATTAATCCGCAGGGACATGTCGCGTAGTAGATGACGTATCTAGTGGTACATGTGATGCGTTGTCTAATTGAAAACATCTGTGTACCACTAGAGTCGGTAAAGGAATCACTCTTATCAATGTTGGGGCAGGCGACACACCGACCACATGGAAAACAACCCACACTTGGTGTAAATCTATCCAAAAAAGTCGTCTGAGATCGTCCCTCATGGTGGCTGTGGACCAATTGGTCTCTTAGGTTAGCAGCTCGCCTAAATGTGATGGATGGTCTTTTGGGGATGAACTTTTTGATTATTGGGTCAACTTGGAGGATAGGCCAAGCCTTATCCAAGGCTCTCCTTATCTGGTTGGCCTTAGAGTTATAGGTGGTGATAAACCTAACATTATTGTTGCTACTGTTACTACCACTTGGTTGTCCATATTGACTCCCATATAGTAACTCGTGGCGTGTAGTATGTTTAGCCCTCTGGTATGCCCTCTTGAGGGATCTGCCACTATATCCCCGTGCTTAATTCCTCAGCTCTTATTTCAAAATCATTCTCGGTGGAGCAGATCCGCCGTAGGCGAAGAAACTGCCCCACCGGAATAGATCGTATCATATGATGAGGATGACCTGAGGTTGCGTGCAACAGGGTATTGGTGGATGTCGGCTTCCGGAAGATGTCCGTACATAGAGTACCATATACATACTACACATACTAGACTGTTTCTTCTGAAAGCTGAAGAGCTTCATATAATATAGTGCATTTTTATTTTTTAAATTGTGAGACTAAGTTTCATTTAAATAAACTGTAGATACATTTAGGGAAGCATTAAATGTTTTTCGGACATGTGTCTACTGAATTGTTTGCACATAGCCATGGACAGAGAAACTCTATAACAGAATACACAAGTGGTCAGTTTATCACTATCCGTTTGATAGTAGATTTACATCACTATCTGCCTCTGAGTGCACTGAAGCATCCATCTTCTGGCATTGATGGAGATTTACACCTGCACCATTTATGAATTTACTCACTCGGTTAAACTTCGAAAAGCTTTTTCCAATGTTCATTCCTCCTCCTTTTATTGCCACAGATCCTGATATAGTCTCTGAAGAAGTGATTCCAACCTTGGAAAATGCACCTATTGAGATCAAAGGGGTTAACCAGACAAAATATTTATCTGTTAATAATTGTATAGAGGATGAATGGTAGATCGGTGGCAGTCCAACTATGGGAATCCCTACAGATTGGTATTTACCGGAACCTGTCATGGCATTATCATGACAGAGAGGAGCCAGAAGATCGAGCTTCTGATTTCTCCTACTCCTGCATTGATTAGAAGCACTTCACCATCATATTAAACGGTGCAGGTTTTTTTTAGCAGTACAGGGGTTAATCTCAGTTGAGAGCTCTTGGAAGCTTTCCTGTGTTAAGGTTCTCAGCTGTGCACTGTTAGGCTACTTTCACACTAGCGTCGGGAAAGACCCGTCGCTGTGCGTCGGGCCGACGTTCCCGACGCTAGCGTGGTCTCCGCCGCACAACGGGGGCAGCGGATGTATTTTTCCAACGCATCCGCTGCCCCATTGTGAGGTGCGGGGAAGTGCGGGGAGGTGGGGGCGGAGTTCCGGCCGCGCATGCGCGGTCGGAAAAAGCGGACCGTCGGGAGCAAAAAACGTTACATGTAAGGTTTTTTTCTCCCGACGGTCCGCTAACACACGCCCAAGCGTCGCAAAACGGACGCGACGTTTGGCAATGCGTCGCAAATGCGTCGCTAATGCGTCGCTAATGTTAGTCTATGATGAAAAAACGTATCCAGCAAGAACTTTTGCTGGATGCGTATTTTCGGCAAAACGACGCATTTGCGACGTATTGCAGTTAACGCTAGTGTGAAAGTAGCCTTAGCCACTCCCATCTCCTATATAAACTGGGCCCTGGCTAGCACTCATTGTCAGAGCTGGCTTATGCTGCATGGCTAGAGGTTGTTTGTGGTTGTTATTGGAGAAGGCTTTTGGTGGATTTATCTGTGACTGTTGCTAGGTTTTGAGGGTGTGATAATTCCCTTTTTTCTCCTACTTTAGTTTAGCCCCATCCTCCACTCCCCGGGGGTAACCTCTATTGTTTATGTGAGTATATTTGTATGATTGGTATTTTCCTTTATCCCTGTTCATATTACCTTGTTAGTCTGGTTGGTGTATTACGGTACACTACTACTCCCCTCTTTCCTGGGTGGGGGAAGGGTACAGACTGAGGGCCGATTCAGGAGCTACGTGGCCCCGGCGTCTTCACCATCAGAAGTAATTCAGGAAACAGGGCGAGCTAGGGCACCTCTAGCATTGGGGACAGAGAAGGAGCCCATGGTCCTAAGACACCCAACAATAGAATTGTGACAGAACCCCAGACTTTTGTTTTGCCCAGCCAGCCAGTTAGATTTAGGGGATGTTCACTAATGGTAAAAGCTGAAAACTTTAGATTGGTGATAAATGTTTTTGGTTGAAATTTTCCCATAACTAAAAATTTGCTTCAATTTTATTTAAAGTGTACTTAGTTTAATATTTTAATATGCTACCCTGTCATGATCTCTGCAGGCAGAGATCATAGCAAGCCTATAGAGGGACAAGCTCTCGGAAGATGGAACTATACTGACCATGAACTAAGCCTGCCGCGCAACTAGAAATAGCCAGGTAGCATTTCCTATTTATCGCTAGATGCCCAGCTCTGGCCTAAGACCTAAATAGCTAGCAGAGGGAAATATAAGACCTGGCTCACCTCTAGAGAAATATTCCAAAGAAGACAGTAGCCCCCCACATATAATGACGGTGAGTTCAGATGAAACAACAAACGCAGCAGGAAAATAGTCTTAGCAAATTTGAGGTCCGCTTACTAGATAGCAGAAGACAGATAGTATACTTTCATGGTCAGCAGAAAAACACTAACAAAACACCATCCAGAGATTACCTTAAACTCTGGCATTAACTCATAACGCCAGAGTAGCAATCCCTGATCAACGAGAGCTTTCCAGACACAGTAACAAAACTTCAGCTGTGAACTGGAACAAATAGGCAAAACAAAACATGGACAAAAGTCCAACTTATCTAGTAGTTGTCTAGAAGCAGGAACAAGCACTGAGAGGCATCAGATAACATTGTTGACCGGCAAGAAACCACCAGAGAAATGAGCTTAAATAGCGACACCCACTACTGATGGAACCAGGTGAAACAGGAAAGAGGATGACAAGTCCAATTCCACAAGCGGCCACCGGGGGAGCCCAGAATCCAAATTCACAACAGTACCCCCCCCTCAAGGAGGGGGCACCGAACCCTCACCAGATCCACCAGGGCGACCAGGATGAGCCCTATGGAAGGCACGAACAAGATCAGAAGCATGAACATCAGATGCATTGACCCAAGAATTATCCTCCTGGCCGTAACCCTTCCAGTTGACCAGATACTGGAGTTTCCGTCTGGAAACACGAGAGTCCAAAATTTTCTCCACAACGTACTCCAACTCACCCTCAACCAACACCGGAGCAGGAGGCTCAACTGAAGGTACAACAGGTACCTCATACCTGCGCAATAACGACCGATGAAAAACGTTATGAATGGAAAAGGACGCAGGGAGGTCCAAACGGAAAGAAACAGGATTAAGAATCTCCAATATTCTATAAGGGCCGATGAACCGAGGTTTAAACTTAGGAGAAGAGACCCTCATAGGGACAAAACGAGAAGACAACCACACCAAATCTCCAACACAAAGCCGAGAACCAACACGACGATGACGGTTGGCAAAACGCTGAGTCTTCTCCTGGGACAACTTCAAATTGTCCATAACCTGCCCCCAGATGTGATGCAATCTCTCCACCACCGCATCCACTCCAGGACAATCCGAGGATTCCACCTGACCGGAGGAAAATCGAGGGTGAAACCCCGAATTACAGAAAAACGGGGACACCAAGGTGGAAGAACTGGCCCGATTATTGAGGGCGAACTCTGCCAATGGCAAAAAAGCAACCCAATCATCCTGGTCAGCAGAGACAAAACACCTCAGATATGTCTCAAGGGTCTGATTAGTCCGCTCGGTCTGGCCATTAGTCTGAGGGTGAAAAGCAGATGAAAAAGACAAATCTATGCCCATCCTAGCACAGAATGCCCGCCAAAATCTAGACACAAATTGGGTACCTCTGTCAGAAACAATATTCTCAGGAATACCGTGCAATCGGACAACATTCTGAAAAAACAGAGGAACCAACTCAGAAGAAGAAGGCAACTTGGGCAGAGGAACCAAATGGACCATTTTAGAGAAACGGTCACAGACCACCCAGATGACAGACATCTTCTGGGAAACAGGCAGATCTGAAATAAAATCCATCGAGATGTGTGTCCAAGGCCTCTTAGGAATAGGCAAGGGCAACAGCAGTCCGCTAGCCCGAGAACTACAAGACTTGGCCCGAGCACAAACGTCACATGACTGCACAAAGACTCGCACATCTCGTGACAGGGAAGGCCACCAGAAGGATCTTGCCACCAAATCCCTGGTACCAAAAATTCCGGGATGACCTGCCAATGCAGAAGAATGTACCTCAGAGATGACTCTGCTGGTCCAATCATCCGGAACAAACAGTCTATCAGGCGGACAACGATCCGGTCTATCCGCCTGAAACTCTTGCAAGGACCGCCGCAGATCAGGAGAAACGGCCGACAAAATTACTCCCTCCCTAAGGATACCTGTGGGTTCAGAATTACCAGGAGAGTCCGGGTCAAAACTCCTAGAAAGGGCATCTGCCTTAACATTCTTAGAACCCGGTAGGTATGACACCACAAAATTAAAGCGAGAAAAAAATAAAGACCAGCGCGCCTGTCTAGGATTCAGGCGTCTGGCAGTCTCAAGATAAATCAAATTTTTGTGGTCAGTCAATACCACCACCTGATGCCTAGCCCCCTCGAGCCAATGGCGCCACTCCTCAAACGCCCACTTCATGGCCAAAAGCTCCCGATTCCCAACATCATAATTCCGCTCTGCGGGCGAAAATTTGCGAGAAAAAAAGGCACAAGGCCTAATGACGGAGCAGTCGGAACCTTTCTGCGACAACACTGCCCCAGCTCCGATCTCCGAAGCGTCAACCTCAACCTGAAAAGGCAGATTCACATCAGGCTGACGCAACACAGGGGCAGAGGCAAAACGGCGCTTAAGCTCCTGAAAGGCCTCTACAGCATGAGGGGACCAATTAGCAACATCAGCGCCTTGTCTGGTCAAATCAGTCAGTGGTTTAACGACATCCGAAAAACCAGCAATAAATCGGCGGTAAAAGTTGGCAAAGCCCAAAAATCTCTGAAGACCCTTAAGAGAGGAGGGCTGAGTCCAGTCACAAATAGCTTGCACCTTGACGGGATCCATCTCAATGGAAGAGGGAGAAAAAATATACCCCAAAAAGGAAATTTTCTGGACCCCAAAAACGCACTTAGACCCCTTCACACATAAAGAATTAGACCGCAGAACCTGAAAAACTCTCCTGACCTGCTGGACATGAGAGTCCCAGTCATCAGAAAAAATCAGAATATCATCCAGATATATTATCATAAATTTATCCAGAAAATCGCGGAAAATATCATGCATAAAAGACTGGAAAACTGAAGGGGCATTAGAAAGACCAAAAGGCATGACCAAATACTCAAAGTGGCCCTCGGGCGTATTAAATGCGGTCTTCCACTCATCCCCCTGCCTGATCCGCACCAAATTATACGCCCCACGAAGATCAATTTTAGAGAACCACTTAGCACCCTCTATACGAGCAAACAAATCAGTAAGCAATGGCAATGGGTATTGATACTTAACAGTGATCTTATTCAGAAGCCGATAATCAATACATGGTCTCAAAGAGCCGTCTTTTTTTGAGACAAAGAAAAACCCAGCTCCCAAGGGAGAAGAAGATGGACGAATATGTCCCTTTTCCAAAGACTCCTTTATATATTCCCGCATAGCAGCATGTTCCGGCACAGACAAATTAAACAAACGACCCTTTGGATATTTACAACCCGGTATCAAATCTATGGCACAATCGCACTCACGGTGCGGAGGTAACGACCCAAGCTTGGGTTCGTCAAAGACGTCTTGATAATCAGAGAGGAACTCAGGGACTTCAGAGGGAATGGACGACGAAATAGAAACCAAAGGTACGTCCCCATGAATACCCTTACATCCCCAGCTCAACACAGACATTGCTCTCCAGTCCAAGACTGGGTTGTGAGACTGCAACCATGGCAATCCCAGTACCAAATCGTCATGTAAATTATACAGCACCAGGAAACGAATAATCTCCTGGTGATCCGGATTGATACGCATGGTTACTTGTGTCCAGTATTGTGGTTTATTATTAGCCAATGGGGTGGAGTCAATCCCCTTCAGAGGAATAAGAGTCTCCAAAGGCTCTAAATCAAAACCACAACGATTGGCAAAGGACCAATCCATAAGACTCAGAGCGGCGCCAGAGTCAACATAGGCGTCCGTGGCAATGGATGACAAAGAACAAATCAGGGTTACAGACAAAATAAACTTAGACTGAATGGTGCCAATGGAAACAGACTTATCAAGCTTCTTTGTACGCCTAGAGCATGCTGATATAACATGAGTAGAATCCCCACAATAGAAACACAATCCATTCTTCCGTCTAAAATTCTGTCGCTCGCTCCTGGACAGAATTCTATCACACTGCATACTTTCTGGCGTCTTTTCCATAGACACCGCCAGATGGTGCACCGGTTTGCGCTCCCGCAGACGCCTATCAATCTGAATAGCCATTGTCATGGACTCATTCAGACCTGCAGGCAAAGGGAACCCCACCATAACATCCTTAACGGCATCAGAGAGACCTTCTCTGAAAGTTGCCGCCAAGGCGCACTCATTCCACTGAGTAAGCACAGACCATTTACGGAATTTTTGGCAGAAAACTTCAGCTTCGTCTTGCCCCTGAGATAGTGCCATCAAAGTTTTTTCTGCCTGAAGTTCCAAATGAGGTTCCTCATAAAGCAAGCCCAAGGCCAGAAAAAACGCATCCACATCGCGTAACGCAGGATCCCCTGCTGGCAATGAGAAGGCCCAATCTTGAGGGTCACCCCTGAGCAAGGAAATCACAATCCTAACCTGCTGAGCAGGGTCTCCAGCTGAACGAGACTTCAGGGACAAATAAAGCTTACAATTATTTCGGAAATTCTGGAAGCTAGCTCTATTCCCTGTGAAGAACTCCGGCAAAGGAATTCTCGGCTCAGATACCGGAGCATGTACCACAAAATCTTGTAAATTTTGTACTTTCGTGATGAGATTATTCAAACCCGCAGTTACACTCTGGAGATCCATTATTGTCAGGTGCACACAGAGCATACAGAGATTAGGAGGAGAGAGAGAAAAAAGACTGCAGCAAGGCAGACTGGAGGAAAAAAAAAAAAAAAAAAATTCCAGCAGACTTCTTATAACTCTCCTTTCTCAACCTGGGTCTTTAACACTTTATTGGCCGGTCAAACTGTCATGATCTCTGCAGGCAGAGATCATAGCAAGCCTATAGAGGGACAAGCTCTCGGAAGATGGAACTATACTGACCATGAACTAAGCCTGCCGCGCAACTAGAAATAGCCAGGTAGCATTTCCTATTTATCGCTAGATGCCCAGCTCTGGCCTAAGACCTAAATAGCTAGCAGAGGGAAATATAAGACCTGGCTCACCTCTAGAGAAATATTCCAAAGAAGACAGTAGCCCCCCACATATAATGACGGTGAGTTCAGATGAAACAACAAACGCAGCAGGAAAATAGTCTTAGCAAATTTGAGGTCCGCTTACTAGATAGCAGAAGACAGATAGTATACTTTCATGGTCAGCAGAAAAACACTAACAAAACACCATCCAGAGATTACCTTAAACTCTGGCATTAACTCATAACGCCAGAGTAGCAATCCCTGATCAACGAGAGCTTTCCAGACACAGTAACAAAACTTCAGCTGTGAACTGGAACAAATAGGCAAAACAAAACATGGACAAAAGTCCAACTTATCTAGTAGTTGTCTAGAAGCAGGAACAAGCACTGAGAGGCATCAGATAACATTGTTGACCGGCAAGAAACCACCAGAGAAATGAGCTTAAATAGCGACACCCACTACTGATGGAACCAGGTGAAACAGGAAAGAGGATGACAAGTCCAATTCCACAAGCGGCCACCGGGGGAGCCCAGAATCCAAATTCACAACACTACCCCCACTTATATTAACCTTGGACCTATAGATACTTACATTTTGTACTACTTTCAAAATTCTAGTTTCCATCCTCATGCAGATCTAGGGAAGACGTTTTAGATGAACCTAAACACACTCCACTGTTAAAGGGAACCTGACAGTAGGGGGAACTCTCCTAAGCTGTCTATATAGGCAGGGCAGGTCATAAAACGCTGAATAACATGATACCTTGATATGTGCGAGCTGATGTCTTATTCTAGAGAAACCCATGTTTTTCTTACCATGTAAATGAGCTGTTAAGATCTCCAGGACAGAAATAGATCTCCCTGAGAATCTGCCTCCAGAGCTTAATTTAAATTAAAGGGAGATTACCAGTGTGAGACATGTAGATCAGGAGAGCAGACTGTCAGTCATTATATGTCTCACACATATAATAATTTCTGGAGGCTGATTCTCAGGGAGATCCATGCCCGGCCCATAGATCTTAACAGCTCATTTACATATTAAGAAAAACATGGATTTATCTGGAACAAGAAATTGAATCGCAGATAACAAGGTATCATTTTATTTAGCTTTCTATGACCTGCATGCCTATATATAAGGCTTAGGAGGATGATCCTACTGACAGATTACCCTATATAGTTGATCTTCATGTCCATAACACATGCACTATTTTACAAATGTTTCAATAATAAGAACAAGGAAGGGATATAAACAATGTAATAAAAAATAATTAACTTTGTCTTCACATTTTCATGGTTATTTTTTCCTACTCAGCAGTATCATTGTGGCAGCCTGAGATCCTGTTGGGTGGGACTGAAGGATTATACTACAAGATTATCATGGACCGCATTCCTAATATCAATCATTTCACATTCATTTTGCAGTATGAACAGGCTTCCAATCACCTAACTAATAAGCAAAATACTCAAGAATTAATCTTTTGTGCTGCACAAAAGATCATTGTTCTTGACAGCGCATTGTCCTGTGTAAACAGGATTCCTGCTGCCGAGCACCTTCAAAGTAGCAACCAGCTTCTGTAACAGACACATAATCCTAACTTATGTACTGTTCTTGCACAGGGGCATATCTCAATAAGTAGTACTTGAAGTATCAATAATATTAGCAAATATCTCCAATTAGAAATGTAGTGTAGTTCTTCTAATTAGCTATGTCACTTATTCCTTGTGTAGGGCACTGCAGCAGCTTAGGTATCCATGGTTATGACCATACAGTAACAGTTAGTGAGCTGTTTGTGGTCGTAACCATAGATATGTAAGCTTCTGCAATGCCATGCACATGGGATATTCAACATAGCTAATCAGAAGAACTGTACTACATTTCTAAGTGGAGGTATTTGCTAATATTATTACTACACGTACTTACTGGGATAGGATCTTTAAGATGGGAATACCCCTTTAAGTTTTTGTTCTCCACTAGTCTTGCTTTACTGTTTGTGAGGCAGTGACCCCTGTTACAGCTAGGGGGCGCTGTATGTTCAACCCAGGATATGCATGGAGGCATATTGAGGCAATGGGAATGCAATGCAGTCACAGGCGTAGCTGGGATTGCAATGGTGAAGCAGTGACCGATGTCACAGTTAGGGGTGGCTGTGTAGTCTCCCCAGGATATGCATGAAGGTGTATGAAGGCCATAGGTGTGCATGGGAGTCACGGGCGTAACTGTGACTGCAATGCAGGTTACATGTAATAATTAGGGTTGAGCGAAACGGGTCGGCAATTTTCAGAAGTCGCCGACTTTTGGCAAAGTCGGGTTTCATGAAACCCGAACCGACCCCTGTGTGGGGTCAGCCATGAAGTCGGCGATCTTCTGAATCTGGAATCGGAATTCCGATACCGATTCCCGATATGTTTAAGATATCGGGAATTGGTATCGGAATTCAGATTTAAGTGTAAAATAAAGAATTAAAATAAAAAATATCGCTATACTTACCCTCTGACGGGCCCTGGTACTAACCGGGAACCTTCCTTCCTTAGAATCAGCCTTCCAGGACCTTGCGGTGACGTCGCGGCTTGTGATTGGTCGCGCGGCCGCCCATGTGACCGCTCGCGCGACCAATCACAAGCCGCGACGTCACTGTGACGTCACCGCAAGTATTAGGTATATACTCACCCTCGGACACGCCCTGCTTCTTTCCGGCAGCCTTCCTTCCTAAGAATCAGCCCTTCCAGGACCTTCGGTGACGTCACGGCTTGTGATTGGTCGCGCGAGCGGTCACATGGGTGGCCGCGCGACCAATCACAAGCCGCGACGTCACCACGACGTCACCGCAAGGTCCTGGAAGGCTGATTCTAAGGAAGGAAGGTTCCCGGTTAGTACCAGGGCCCGTCAGAGGGTAAGTATAGCGATATTTTTTATTTTAATTCTTTATTTTACACTTAAATATGGATCCCAGGGCCTGAAGGAGAGTTTCCGCTCCTTCAGACCCTGGGAACCATTGGAAACCCAATGCACTGCATTGGGTTTCGAGTTTCGGCCGACCCCGACTTTTTTATAGGATCGGCCGATTTCACTCGACCCGACTTTTGAAAAAGTCGGGTTTCGTGAAACCCGACCCGATCCTATAAAAGTAAAGGTCGCTCAACTCTAGTAATAATAAATAAGGTTAGTCTTGGACATGTTAGTGTCCAAGGAAGATGTAGCGAAAATCTGCTCTGGATGTTGTGTTTGAAACAGACTTCAGTATGATAGTGTTGCAGTCTGTTCCATTCCGGACCCAGGTTTTCCATGTGGCTGAAAGCCACAGGTTTCTATGTTAAAAGCCCTTCAGGGGGCGTGGCTTGGATCCCGAGCGGAGAGGACGCAGCTTGCTGTAGCTCCTGCCTTCAACCCACTAAAACCCACTTTTATTACCCCTATAGACGGGATAAAAGACTTACGGCGGTGTCCCCACACTGCCAAGATTACACCAGAGCAGCGGCGGTGCCGGTGGAGGAATTAGGCGGCTGTGGGCGAGTGGAGAGATCCCGGAGGGTTTTGGCGCCATTGCCTGGCAGGCGCCATCTTGCCGTGTAAACCCCCTCACTACGCCGGAACAAAGCCAGAGGACCAGCGGGGAGAAGCCCACACTGGAGCGGCAGGAGAGCCCCTGAGCAGAGCCGAAAACACCGCAGGACCCTCATCTTAGAACCGCCGAGACTCAGAGAGAGCAGATGCAGCTGTAAGCGCCCTCCCCCCTCCCTCCTCCACAGCATCCAGGCGCGAAGGAAATAGGTCTGCCTGCCTGCACTGAGACCTGACGCGGCAGAGTAGCTGGACGCTGGGGACACTCACGGGGGGAGGTGAAGACCCCTGAGAGCATTCAGACCGGACGGATCGCTATCTTGGTGCCGCAGTTCTGATCAGAGGCACCGGAGGTAAGAAGTCCCGGGACCAGCACTCGTTACAAAATAAACATTAATTATCTAGCAACAGCGTGACTATCGCTCTAGACCCGGTTAACCCCGGACGTCCTGCGCTCCATATCACACATCGCTGTACTTGGGGGCCAGGCACCCTCCCCCGCAGGGGTGTGCAGTCCACGGAAGGAGAAACTCCTGAGAGTGCTGAAAGCACAGCTATAAGCAGGAGTGGCTCTAATCTCCCCTCTGAAGGTTCTGATATTTCAGTCACAAACCAATTAGGATATAGAGTCCACAGAGCCCTATTGCCACTCTGAGAACATAGTACTTTCAAACAGCAGAAAGCAGCAGGCATCGCAACCGAGACTCCCCACACTAAGCACTGTACAAATAGCCTTCAGTCTACATTGTTTTCCCCTGCATGCAGCTCACCCCGCAGCTAAGTGAAATGAGCCAGTAGACAAAACTTTATTGATGGGGCGCATGTGCAGAGTACGGCAATGACAGGCATGTTGTGCTGAGCTCTGCTGCCCGACGGACCCCATTCAACCCTTTCCAGCGACCGGAGCACAGTACATATTTTCCCTCCGGGGACAGTTTATCTCTAAGAGCGGGGCAATCTGTAATGCCGAAAAAGGGAGGCGCAGCACAGCCGACGGGCCGCACTATTTCAGACTTCCTTATGAACAATACCTCTTCAAAGATGGCAGCAGCAACTAATCCTCCGTTTACCCCTGTTACTCAGGAAAACGGGAGCACAGAGCGGGATGATGCTTCCTCACACTCTGAAGCAATGATATCAACGGCTACTCTCACGAGGTCCCTACAAGAAACCTTTAAAGAGGAACTCTCCACCGCTATGCAGAGTATCTCATCCCAGTTACAAGACCTAGCACAGCGCACAAATAAACTGGAGGAAAAAATGGATGTTGTCTCTGACGCGCTGGAGGAGGATCAAGAAACTCTCAAGCGGCATACTGATCGCATTACTGAGCTAGAATTGAGATGTGAAGATTTTGAGAATAGGTCCAGAAGAAGCAACATACGAATTAGAGGACTCCCTGAACATGTCGTTGCCCTTAAAGATACAGCAGCAGCCCTCTTTGCGGCCCTTCTACCTGACCTGGATTCGGCCCTTCTTCATATTACAAGAATACACAGGGCGCTGGGCAAGCCAAGAGCTAATGATATGCCCAGAGATGTAATACTAAAGATGCATTATGAAGACACCCGTGATCAGATCTTGCTGGCAGCTAGAAACCACCCTATCTTACCCGGCCTCCCAGATTCAGTGCACATCTATGCAGACATTGCGCCCACTACATTGACCAGGAGAAGGGCCCTCAGGCCAATTACAACCTCCCTACAAGAAGCTCAGATTAAATACAAGTGGGGCTTCCCATTTGCTCTTATCTTTACATTTAAGTCTCAGCTCTATACCTGTCGGTCTCTGGAGGAAGGAACCCAAGCCCTGATTAAGGCTGGTATCTCACTATCTTCAGAGACATCTCCACTCCCACAGAGAAAACTCAGGCCAACAAGGGAATGGCAGAATCATCCCAGAACAAGAAGTCAAAACACTCGGGTCACCTGAATCGCATAACCCAGGATTTGACACCCTTAAAGTGATTTATGTGACTCTAGGTTATGTTAAGAGGCCAGTTGTTGAATATGCCCCGCTCTGAACCTAGGTCAACTACCTAGCAGTTAATGCTCGGTCTATTTGCAGTTGAATTACCTACTTTTGCATTATCCTGTACCCTTTTCCTTACCCACCCTTCTTCATTATTCCACCCTCCCCCCCCCCTTTTTTTTTTTTTTCCCTCTCTCTTCTTCTCCTCCCCTATCCCTCTTCCCCTTCCTTTCTCTCTCCCTCCCTCCCCTTATTATACAGCTAACCTTATATGATTCAAGGGTTGGGGTTCTGAGGGTTGCATCATGCTGCCCAACCCTGGCGACTTTTGGTGTCCTTCTTAATATGGGACCCCAGATCGCCATATCTTACGGGCTCAATGCCCTTTGGAAAACTTATGTTCTGTTCTGTGTTGACGTCTCCCCCCTGTTTGTCTCCTTCCCTCCGTTTCTGCATAGAGATTGTTGCTGCGATGGCGAGTTTGTGGGACGAGGTCGGGTGGAGGGTGATGATTTGCCTCTTATTAGCAGTGCTCACTTAATTAAGCATGTGTAGAGTGCTTTCCCATAATGTGAGGGGCTTCAACTCGCCTATAAAACGTAAAAAGGCCTTCCTCGATTATCAGAAACACAACCCAGATGTAATCTGTATTCAAGAAACCCATTTTTCCAATTCTTCCCATCCCAAATTCCTGGACGCACATTATTCAAAATTCTTCCTTTCAACCTGGGACCGCAAGACAAGAGGCGTGGCTATCCTAATTAAAAACAGCCTTCCATTCCAACCCACCAACACATACTCTGACCCTGAGGGCAGATTCATTATCCTGATGGGAACCTTGCAAGGTCTAAATATATGCATTGTTAATAGTTACCTGCCAACGGCCACTCAGACTCAAGTCATACGCTTAATCTTATCGAGGTTAGCTTCATTCTCTTATCATCATCTCATTTGGTGTGGCGACTTCAACCTCACTGTAAGCCCGTCGCTTGACAGCAGTTCATTAAATCGAGCAGACATATCAAAAACAGACAGGAAAAAGATCCTACAAATGCTGAAAGTAAATTGTTTGGCAGATATCTGGCGAGAGCTAAATGGCCCTCAGCGGGGATATACATATTTCTCTCCTGCACAAAAATCCTATTCCAGAATTGATTTACATCTCACATCTTCCAGAACTCTCCCCTCGGTTTTATACTCCCGGCATATTGTATCGTCTTGGTCAGACCATGATGCCGTCCTTTCTGTATTTAACTTTGCCATTACCTCTTCCAGACTCTTCAGGTGGAGACTGAATGAATCCTTGCTAGTAGACCCTTCGGTCTTATCCACTATAAAGGATGAGCTGAATCTATATTTCCAAACTAACAATACCGCAGACGTGTCCCCGGGAACTGTGTGGATGGCTCACAAAAAATTTATAACGGGGACTCTAATCAAAATTGCCTCTAACAAGAAAAAGCAAAGATCTGAACTACAATTGCAATTAGAAAATAAACTCTCAAAATTAGAACAAGCAAACCAAAACCTCCCCTCACTCTATCTAATTAAGAAAATTCGTGAAACTAAATTACAACTCAATACCATTTTAACAAATAGAACAGAAAGAGCCCTGGCATGGACTAAATCTACTTTTCACAAATATGCAAACAAACCAAGCAGCATGTTGGCCCGTAAACTTAGGAGTAGAGAGCTCCTGAATAATATCCCCTCCATTAAAGACCCTGCAGGCCATATCACTGCCCACCCAGACGCAATATATAAAACGTTTCAGCAATATTATCAAAATCTATACTCCCTCCCGCAACCCCCTTCCCCAACTCGCATTCAGAATTTCCTCAAAGACTTGACATTACCGAAAGTCCCGAATTCAGATATGGCATTTCTTCAAGCGCCAATCAGCTATGATGAAATAAAGGCAACAATTAAGAATTTAAAAAAAAATAAGGCTCCGGGGCCTGATGGGCTCACGGCACAGTACTACAAAAAATTTGACAGTCTACTCATTCCTCATATACAAAATTTTTGTAATGCCTTACTAAATGGTGCTCAAATGCCACCTGAATTCTACATAGCCCACGTAACTGTAATTCCAAAACCGAAGAAGGATCATCTCTACCCCAAAAACTATAGGCCTATTTCATTGCTAAATGTAGATTTAAAAATTTTTACATCTATAATCACAGCTAGAATAAATAAAATATTGCCCACCCTAATCCACCGGGACCAGGTAGGGTTTATCCCCAGAAGACAGGGCCCAGACAATATTAGGAGGAACCTTAATTTAATACACTCGGCTAGCCACTCCAAGCAATCCCTACTCTTGTTAGCACTCGATATAGAGAAGGCCTTCGACTCAGTGTCATGGTCATACTTGTTCGAGGTCCTCGCAAAGTTTGGCTTTCCGAGTAGTTTTACCTCCTGCCTTAAACTTCTGTACGACCACCCCACAGCCTATCTGAAATTACCCTCAAATCACCCTACCCCTATTAACATTCAACGTGGCACCAGGCAAGGATGTCCGCTCTCCCCAGCTTTATTCGCCCTTGCTATGGAGCCACTGGCAGAGGCTATTAGAGCCAACCCCAATATTAATGGACCTACAATTAGAGGCGACCAATACAAGGCTAGCCTTTTTGCGGATGACCTGCTGTTGTCCTTAGTCAATCCCACAATTACACTCCCGAACCTTTTTGTCGCTCTACATGAATTTGAATTGGTCTCGGGCCTTAAGATTAATGTCGACAAATCTGAAGCCCTGTTCATTAATACCCCCAGGGACACACAAAATAACATAACAGCGCAATTCAAATTTACTAGAAATGAGCAGTACTTAACCTACCTCGGCATCAATATAACCTCCCATAGGTCGACTTTATTTAAATGGAACTATGCCCCATTAATCAGAAATCTCAAATCGGACCTTACCAAATGGTCATCTATGTCCTTGTCCTGGTTGGGTAGACTTCACGCCATTAAGATGGTTTCCTTACCACGATTTCTGTATGTTTTCAGATCTCTACCCATTCCTCTCCCTGCCAAAACGTTACTAGATATCCATAACACAATTTCTAAATTTATATGGCAGGGGAAAAGGCCTAGGATAAGACTTAAAACTATGTTTATTAGCAGAAGACGAGGAGGTTTGTCTCTACCTAATTTCATTTTATACTATAGAGCGGCTCAATTAGCCCAACTGATAAGTGCTAATGCGGACAAACACAACACACCTAGATGGGTGGATCTCGAATCCCATCTCCTGACCCCATTTAGCTTACCGGGCCTTATGTGGTCGTTGCAAAGACCCCCGAAAGGGATCCATACCTCAGCTCCTTTTACATTTCACTCTTTGATGTTATGGAGGAAAGAAAGATTTAAACATTCCCTACAATCCAAAACTTCCTTATTGACGCATATTTTCCATAATCCAGCTTTCCCGCCAGGGTTGGAGCCTCGCTCCTTCCACTGGTGGGTTTCTAGGGGTTTAATTACCCTTAAACATCTTACTTCACCATTTAACATTCTACTTACTAAGCAGGAGTTCATCCAAAAATACTCCCCACCAAACTCTGAAATATTGCGTATCATCCAAATTTTTCACTTTGCCGAACAAATATTGGGACATGGTGTCACCCACCGCCCATCGGGATATGAGCAAATATGTTTAAATGACCCACTGGGCAGGGGAACTATCTCTTTAATATATTCGAATTTGAACGCAACACCAGAGGATGAAAAATTAAAATATATGATACAATGGGAAGGTGACTTTAATAAGACAATGTCCCCATTGGAGTGGCAAAAATGTTGTTGCTCTCTTACTAAGGGCAGTCTCCAAACCTCTATAGTAGAAACATCCATCAAACTCCTACATAGAACATATTTAGTTCCGAGCAAGCTACATGTTATTTACCCAAACTTATCGGATCGGTGTTTCAGAGGGTGTGGTGCCCTGGGCGATCTGAAGCACACGTGGTGGGACTGTCCGGTGGTTTCCACCTTTTGGTCTAAGATCAAATCTATTGTAGAGGAATTATATGGTGGGGCGATCCAGTTAGATCCAACGGTGTTCCTGCTGGGGGCCAGACACCCGGGCTTCTCCAACAGGCTCCATAATTTAGTCAATCAACTGTTCCTCGCCGCTAAGTTACACATAGCAATGAAATGGAAAACAACTACCCTATCTCTTTCCTCAGTAATTGACAAGATGAACACTATCATGCTATGTGAACGATTACAAGCTACAAGAGAGGACTCTTGGGAGCATTACTTTCGTTTATGGAGACCGTGGATTGAAAGGAACCCTAGCAGTAATCTTGACCAAGTCTTAACACTATCTATATGAGACCAATTTAACATCCGATAATTTTTGTCGGGCCCGCTCCCTGTACCTGACCATTGATTGACTGATTAGTAATACCCTGATGCAGCAATAGATCTCTTACTCCCCCCCTCCCCTCTTGTCTCCTCCAACTACCTGTCTTTGTCTATGTGTATAATTGTATTGTTTAAAAACCGTTAGAATTAATCCGGAATTTGATTATATTCATGTAAATTCCCCTGCGTGGGATTTTGTTGTGAAGCTTTCTTAAATTTTCTTGGAAAAATAAAAACTTGTTGAAACTAAAAGCCCTTCAGGAAAGGGTTAGTGAAGTCTTAGTGAGTCTGAGGTATCTCAGGAGCCTCAGGTGTGTCAGGGCCAATTGGTGTCTGCTGTCGTGCAGAGCAGTCGGTGAGTTGCAGAGCATGGCCTGTGTAAAGGAACACAGGACAGAGCAGAGCCAATAGGCCTGGCACCCACAGCGTATAGACGGGTGCTGTGATCCGCAGGAACTGATCAAAGGAGGACTGGCATGTGTCATGGCTGCAGACAGGATGTCAAGGTCTGTGTACGGCTGTGAGTAGGGACTGTGATACAGCAGTGCAGGACACCCACGGGAACTAGTCAGAGGAGGACTGGCATGTGTAGTGCCTGCGACATGTAATGCTGTGTGAATAGAGAATTTGATATGGCGCGCATACACCCACGGGAAGTAGTCAGAGGAGGACTGGCGTGTGTAGTGCCTGCGACATGTAATGCTGTGTGAATAGAGACTTTGATATGGCGTGCATACACCCACGGGAACTAGTCAGAGGAGGACTGGCGTGTGTAGTGCCTGCGACATGTAATGCTGTGTGAATAGAGACTTTGATATGGCGCGCATACACCCACGGGAAGTAGTCAGAGGAGGACTGGCATGTGTAGTGCCTGCGACATGTAATGCTGTGTGAATAGAGACTTTGATATGGCGCGCATACACCCACAGGATATAGACAGAGGAGGACTGGCGTGTGTAGTGTCTGCGGCATGTAATGCTGTGTGAATAGAGACTTTGATATGGTGTGCATACACCCACGGGAACTAGTCAGAGGAGGACTGGCGTGTGTAGTGCCTGTGACATGTAATGCTGTGTGAATAGAGACTTTGATATGGCGCACATACACCCACGCTAAGTAGTCAGAGGAGGACTGGCGTGTGTAGTGCCTGCGACATGTAATGCTGTGTGAATAGAGACTTTGATACGGCGCGCATACACCCACGGGAAGTAGTCAGAAGAGGACTGGCATGTGTAGTGCCTGCGACATGTAATGCTGTGTGAATAGAGACTTTGATATGGCGCGCATACACCCACGGGATATAATCAGAGGACTGGCGTGTGTAGTGCCTGCGGCATGTAATGCTGTGTGAAAAGAGACTTTGATATGGCGTGCATACACCCATGGGAACTAGTCAGAGGAGGACTGGCGTGTGTAGTGCCTGTGACATGTAATGCTGTGTGAATAGAGACTTTGATATGGCACGCATACACCCACGGGAAGTAGTCAGAGGAGGACTGGCGTGTGTAGTGCCTGCAACATGTAATGCTGTGTGAATAAAGACTTTGATATGGCACGCATACACCCATGGGAACTAGTCAGAGGAGGACTGGTGTGTGTAGTGCCTGTGACATGTAATGCTGTGTGAATAGAGACTTTGATATGGTGCGCATACAACCACGGGAAGTAGTCAGAGGAGGACTGGCATGTGTAGTGTCTGTACAAATGAAGGAAGCAGTATAATATGTGATTGCAAATGGTGAAATGGACACTAATTACGCACTGAAGTTATATGCACTTGTGTGAAGTGGGCCCTTTTAATGCTGTGAGGAAACACATTAAAGACGTTTTATGTTTGAACTTTGTGGGTCCCTGTCTCATGTCTGCATACGGTGCTACCGCTGCACTACATGTTGAACAGTGAGGAATACTATTATACTCATTCAAGATTCATTCACAATATGAAAACTTGAATCCATAAAGAATTCACAACCAGATATTTACTTCTGATTCAGAGTGTAACAAGTTAGCAAAACAGACAATCATCGAATTAAAGTCCAAAATTGATAGATAATCTAATGTACTATGGCAATCCTGGGTCTATTTTTGAACTGGATCAATACCCAAGTAATTGTGTCTCCTTCTTGAGCTGGAGCTGGGAGATTACTCATCAGTTTAATTTGATTTCTTTGTATTTGTTTAAGGACGTGACCTAAAGAACATATTTGATTGAGTTTCCATTATATTAAAGAGGCCTTTGGTATTGTGTGGTGAAAACATTGTAAGAAAAATTCTACTTTTTGGGTTTTTTTTGTACAAATCCTGAGAGTTATTTCAGGTTATTTTATCAGTACTGTTTTGTTAAAGGTTCTGCATTTTGTTTCCAGAAAAAGTGCCTTTCTCAATCAGTGATTGGTGCAGCAATATTAGATGCAGCTCTTGACCAAGAGGAGCTATAGTTCTTATTTTTACTTAAAAAAATTAAAAAATGCTTATATCTATTCAATGAGAAGAATAGACCGTTTACAGACAAAGGCTGAGTACATAAAGATCCTTGATCCAGAGACATAATAAGCATTTTTTATTCCATGACGCGTTTCAGTATTTTCCCTTTTGATGTTTTTTACACTTGATAAAGATGCCAGTCATGGAATAAAAAACACTTTTTATGTCTCTGGATCGAGGATCTTTATTTCAGTAGTGCAGCCTTAAACAGCCTCTTCTTGTCCAGTTTTCTGGTGGAGGTTAGGTGAGTGTATTACCTGGAACTATTGTATTTTATATAAGGGTACCACCATGTGGACTGGTGCTCTGTTTCTCTACAGTTTCTAACTACAGTGCCTTGCGAAAATATTCGGCCCCCTGGAACTTTTCAACCTTTTCCCACATATCATGCTTCAAACATAAAGATACCAAATGTAAATTTTTGGTGCAGAATCAACAATAAGTGAAACACAATTGTGAAGTTGAACGAAATTTAATGGTAATTTTAATTTTTTGTGGAAATTCAAAAACTGAAAAGTGGGGCGTGCAATATTATTCGGCCCCTTTTACTTTCAGTGCAGCAAACTCACTCCAGAAGTTCATTGTGGATCTCTGAATGATCCAATGTTGTCCTTAATGCCTAATGAAGAAAAAATAATCCACCTGTGTGTAATCAAGTCTCCGTATAAATGCACCTGCTCTGTGATAGTCTCAGGGTTCTGTTTGAAGCACAGAGAGCATCATGAAGACAAAGGAACACAACAGTCAGGTCCGTGATACTGTTGTGGAGAAGTTTAAAGCCGGATTTGGATACAAAATGATTTCCAAAACTTTAAGCATCCCAAGGAGCAATGTGCAAGCGATCATATTGAAATGGAAGGAGTATCATACCTCTGCAAATCTACCAAGACCCGGCCGTCCCTCTAAACTTTCATCTCAAACAAGGAGAAGACTGATCAGAGATGCAGCCAAGAGGCCTATGATCACTCTGGATGAACTGCAGAGATCTACAGCTGAGGTGGGACAGTCTGTCCATAGGACAAAAATCAGTCGTACACTGCATAAATCTGGCCTTTATAGAAGAGTGGCAAGAAGAAAGCCATTTCTCAAAGATATCCATAAAAAGTGTTGTTTAAATTTTGCAACAAGCTACCTGGGAGACACACCAAACATGTGGAAGAAGGTGCTCTGGTCAGATGAAACCAAAATCTAACTTTTTGGTAACAATGCCAAACAATATGTTTGGCGTAAAGGCAACACAGCTCATCACCCTGAACACACCATCCCCACTGTCAAACATGGTGGTGGCAGCATCATGGTTTGGGCCTGCTTTTCTTCAGCAGGGACAGGGAAGATGGTTAAAATTCATGGGAAGATGGATGGAGCCAAATACAGGACCATTCTTGTAGAAAACCTGTTGGAGTCTGCAAAGGCCTGAGACTGGGACGGAGATTTGTCTTCCAACAAGACAATGATCCCAAACATAAAGCAAAATCTACAATTGAAAGGTTTACAAATAAACGTATCCAGGTGTTAGAATGGCCAAGTCAAGTCCAGACCTCAATCCAATCGAGAATCTGTGAAAAGAGCTGAAAACTGCTGTTCACAAACGATCTCCATCAAACCTCACTGAGCTCGAGCTGTTTGCCAAGGAGGAATGGGCAAGAATTTCAGTCTCTCGATGTACAAAACTGATAGAGACATACCCCAAGCGGCTTCCAGCTGTATTCGCAGTAAAAGATGGCGCAACAAAGTATTAAGTTAAAGGGGCCGGAAAATATTGCACCCCCACTTTTCAGTTTTTGAATTTCCACAAAAATTTAAAATAAACAATAAATTTCGTTCAACTTCACAATTGTGTTCCACTTCTTCACCAAAAATTTTCATTTGGTATCTTTATGTTTGAAGCGTGATATGTGGGAAAAGGTTGAAAAGTTCCAGGGGGGTGAATACTTTCGCGAGGCATTATATTTATATTCAAGAACACCCTCCTTACCAACTCTATCCAGCTGTGATCTCTTGGAAAGGTAGGTTACAAACCCTTAACCCCTTTCTGGCATTGGACGTACTATCCCGTCGAGGTGGGGTGGGCCCGTATGACCACTGACGGGATAGTACGTCATATGCGATCGGCCGGGTGTCAGCTGACTATCGCAGCTGACATCTGGCACTATGTGCCAGGAGCGGTCAAGGACCGCCTCCAGCACATTAACCCCCGGCACACTGCGATCAAACATGATCGCAGTGTTCCGACGGTATAGGGAAGCATCGCGCAGGGAGGGGGCTCCCTGCGTGCTTCCCTGAGACCCCCGGAGCAACGCGATGTGATCACGTTGCTCCGAGGGTCTCTTACCTCCTCCTCCCTGCGGCAGGCCCGGATCCAAGATGGCTGTGGCATCCGGGTCCTGCAGGGAGGTGGCTTCACAGCGCCTGCTCAGAGCAGGCGCCGGGAAGCCTCCAGGATCTGTGCACTTCAGATCGCCAATCTGACACAGTGCACAGCAAAGTGTCAGATCGGTGATCTTACACTATAACATCATGCCCCCCCGGGGCAATGTTATAGTGTAAAAAAAAAAAATTTTCACGTGTAAAAAAAAAATAAAAATTCCCCCAAAAAATGCAAAAAAAATAAAATATATTGTTCCTATAAATACATTTCTTTATCTAAATAAAAAAAAAAAATAAAAGTACACATATTTAGTATCGCCGCGTCCGTAGTGACCCGACCTATAAAACTGTCCCACTAGTTAACCCCTTCAGTTAACACCGTAAAAAAAAAAAAAAAAAAACGAGGCAAAAAACAACGCTTTATAATCATACCACCAAATAAAAAGTGGAACAACACGCGATCAAAAAGACGGATATAAATATCCATGGTACCACTGAAAACGTCATCTTGTCCCGCAAAAAAGGAGATGCCATACAGCATCATCAAAGAACAAAATAAAAAAGTTATAGTCCTCAGAATAAAGCGATGCAAAAATATTTTTTTTTTCTATAAAATAGTTTTTATCGTATAAAAGCGCCAAAACATAAAAAAATGATATAAATGAGGTATCGCTGTAATCGTACTGACCCGAAGAATAAAACTGTTTTATCAATTTTACCAATTGCGGAACGGTATAAACGCCTCCCCCAAAAGAAATTCATGAATAGCTGGTTTTTGGTCATTCTGCCTCACAAAAATCGGAATAAAAAGCGATAAAAAAATTTCACGTGCCCGAAAATGTTACCAATAAAAACGTCAACTCGTCCCGCAAAAAACAAGACCTGACATGACTCTGTGGACCAAAATATGGAAAAATTATAGCTTTCAAAATGTGGTAACGCAAAAAATATTTTTTGCAATAAAAAGCGTCTTTCAGTGTGTGACGGCTGCCAATCATAAAAATCGGCTAAAAAACCCGCTATTAAAGTAAATCAAACCCCCCTTCATCACCCCCTTAGTTAGTGAAAAATTGAAAAATTAAACAAATGTATTTATTTCCATTTTCCCATTAGGGTTAGGGCTAGGGTTAGGGCTAGGAATAGGGCTAGGGTTAGGGCTAAGGTTAGGGCTAGGGTTAGGGTTGGGGCTAGGGTTAAGGCTACAGTTAGGGTTGGGGCTAAAGTTAGGGTTAGGGTTGGGGCTAAAGTTAGGGTTAGAGTTTGGATTACATTTACGGTTGGGAATAGGGTTGGGATTAGGGTTAGGGGTGTGTCAGGGTTAGGGGTGTGGTTAGGGTTACAGTTGGGATTAGGGTTAGGGATGTGTTTGGATTAGGGTTTCCGTTATAATTGGGGTTTTTTCACTGTTTAGGCACATCAGGGGCTCTCCAAATGCAACATGGCATCCAATCTCAATTCCAGCCAATTCTGCGTTGAAAAAGTAAAACAGTGCTCCTTCCCTTCCGAGCTCTCCCGTGCGCCCAAACAACTTTTGGGGTCCAATTTCTCCTGTTACCCTTGGGAAAATACAAAACTGGGGGCTAAAAAATAATTTTTGTGGAAAAAAAAAGATTTTTTATTTTCACGGCTCTGCGTTATAAACTGTAGTGAAACACTTTGGGGGTTCAAAGTTCTCACAACACATCTAGATAAGTTCCTTGGGGGGTCTAGTTTCCAATATGGGGTCACTTGTGGGGGGTTTCTACTGTTTAGGTACATTAGGGGCTCTGCAAATGCAATGTGATGCCTGCAGACCAATCCATCTAAGTCTGCATTCCAAATGACGCTCCTTCCCTTCCGAGCTCTGCCATGTGCTCAAACGGTGGTTCCCCCCCCACACATGGGGTATCAGCATACTCAGGACAAATTGGACAACAACTTTTGCCATCTAATTTCAACTGTTACCCTTGGAAAAATACAAAACTTGGGGCTAAAATATAATTTTTGTGGAAAAAAAAAATAATTTTTATTTTCATGGCTCTGCGTTATGAACTGTAGTGAAACACTTGGGGTTCAAAGCTCTCACAACACATCTAGATGAGTTCCTTAGGGGGTCTACTTTCCAAAATGGTGTCACTTGTGGGGGGTTTCAATGTTTAGGCACATCAGTGGCTCTCCAAACACAACATGGCGTCCCATCTCTATTCCTGTCAATTTTGCATTGAATAGTCAAACGGCGCTCCTTCCCTTCTGAGCTCTCCCATGCGCCTAAACAGTGGTTTACCCCCACATATGGGGTAACAGCGTACTCAGGACAAATTGTACAACAACTTTTGGGGTCCAATTTCTTCTCTTACCCTTGGGAAAATAAAAAATCGGGGGAGAAAATATCATTTTTGTGAAAAAATATGATTTTTTATTTTTACGGCTCTGCATTATAAACTTCTGTGAATCACTTAATGGGTCAAAGTGCTCACCACACATCTAGATAAGTTCCTTAGGGGGTCTACTTTCCAAAATGGTGTCATTTGTGGGGGGTTTCAATGTTTAGGTACATCAGGGGCTCTCCAAACGCAACATGGCTGTTGTGAATTCTGCTTTTGGGTTCCCTCCGGTGGTGGTAGGTGGTAATGCAGTTGTCCCTGAGTTGCAGTCCTGGTCAGGTGTTTCTGCTGATTGCAGTTCTGACTGGGGTATTTAGGTGTGCAGGATCCATTAGTCCTTGCCAGTTGTCAATTGTTGTTGGGAGGTGTTGGACCTCTGCCTGGTTCCTCCTGCCTTTCTGCCAAATCAGCAAAGATAAGTGTCTGTTTTTTTTTTCTGTGGCACACATGCTGTGTGCTTCATGATTCAGTGCTATTCTTTTGTGTTTTCTTGTCCAGCTTAGATTGTGTCAGTATTTTCTCAGTCTTGTTGGATTCTCTGGAGTGGCAGATATACATTCCATGTCTTTAGTTAGATTGTGGAACTTTTTGTATTATCTGCTGTGGATATTTTTGGAAGGGTTTTAATACTGACCGCTTAGTATTCTGTCCTATCCTTTCCTATTTAGCTAGAGTGGCCTCTTTTGCTAAATCTTGTTTTCTGCCTGCGTGTGTCTTTTCTTCTCCTACTCACAGTCAATATTCGTGGGGGCTGCCTATATTTGGGGTTCTGCTCTGAGGCAAGGTAGTATTCCTATTTCCATCTATAGGGGTATTTAGTCCTCCGGCTGTGTCGAGGTGTCTAGGGTTTGTTAGGCACACCCCACGGCTACTTCTAGTTGCGGTGTTAGTTCAGGATCTGCGGTCAGTATAGTTTCCACCTACTCCAGAGAAAGTTTCATGCGGCTCAAAGGTCAACGTATCATAACACATGGCGTCCCATCTCAATTCCAGTCAATTTTGCATTGAAAAGTCAAATGGCGCTCCTTCGCTTCCGAGCTCTACCATGCGCCCAAACAGTGGTTTACCCCCACATATGGGGTATCGGCGTACTCAGGACAAATTGTAAAACAACTTTTGTGGTCCATTTTCTCCTGTTACCCTTGGTAAAATAAAACAAATAGGAGCTGAAATAAATTTTTTGTGAAAAAAAGTTAAATGTTCATTTTTATTTAAACATTCCAAAAATTCCTGTGAAACACCTGAAGGGTTAATAAACTTCTTGAATGTGGTTTTGAGCACCTTGAGGGGTGCAGTTTTTAGAATGGTGTCACACTTGGTTATTTTCTATCATATAGACCCCTCAAAATGACTTCAAATGAGATGTGGTCCCTAAAAAAAAATGGTGTTGTAAAAATTAGAAATTGCTGGTCAACTTTTAACCCTTATAACTCCTTAACAAAAAAAAATTTTGGTTCCAAAATTGTGCTGATGTAAAGTAGACATGTGGGAAATGTTACTTATTAAGTATATTGTGTGACATATCTCTGATTTTATTGCATAAAAATTCTAAGATGGAAAATTGCAAAATTTTCGCCAAATTTCCGTTTTTTTTTCACAAATAAACACAGGTAATATCAAAGAAATGTTATCACTGTCATGAAGTACAATATGTCATGAGAAAACAGTGTCAGAATCACTGGGATCTGTTGAAGCGTTCCAAAGTTATAACCTCATAAAGGGACAGTGGTCAGAATTGTAAAAATTTGCCCTGTCATTAACGTGCAAACCACCCTTGGGGGCAAAGGGGTTAAAAGGGTAATCCCATCTCCAAGATCATATCCTATTATGTAGTAGGCGTAAGAATAATAATATTGGCAAATACCTCCAATTAAGAATTTTGCATAGTTCTTCTGATAAGCTATGTCTCTTACCCCATGTGCAGAGAATTGTAGTATGTTTAACTTTTTTTGGCAGGTCGTGAAAGAAAGAATGTCATAGTATTCAAAGGATACATAAGAAATTGGGTCATCACAAGTAAATAATACTGTATAAATCATTACAAATTATAGGGGTCTTCCCAGAAACGGAGATGTCATTGCTGGGAAAAAACACTCCGCTGTCCGATGGGCGAGGAGTGAGAGGGTAAACTCTGGGGAAAGGAGAGAGAACAAACAAGTCGTGTCAGTACAACATATAGAAATAAGGAAACATATACACCCCATCCCGATTCTGCCCTAAATCCTAAGAGTGCGGAGACTGTAAGGCCACGTTCACACTTTGCGGCCTGCTCTGCGGGTTAATCCCGCAGCGGAATTGATAAATCTGCAGTGCAAAACCGCTGCGGTTATCCCAGCAGATTTATCGCGGTTTGTTCCGCGGTTTCCGCTGCGGGATTACTCCTATACTATTGATGCTGCATATGCAGCAATATGCAGCATCAATAGTAATGTAAAAAATAATAAAAATTGGCTATACTCACCCTCTGACGTCGCGATCTCCTCGGTGCTGCAGGCGGCTGTGCCGACAAGGAACTTCGTGACGTCACGGTCATGTGACCACGGCGTCATCACGGTCATGTGACCGCGGCGTCATCACGGTCATGTGACCGCGACGTCACCACGGTCATGTGACCGCGACGTCACCACAGGTCCTGCAAGCACAGCAACTGAGACCGGACGCCGCGGGCAGCGCTGAGAGGTGAGTATAGCATTATTTTTTATTTTCTTTTTTTTTTACACCAAAATATGGTTCCCAGGGCCTGGAGGAGAGTCTCCTCTCCTCCACCCCGGGTACCATCGGCACATTATCCGCTTAACTTCCCGCAACGTGGGCACAGCCCCATGCGGAAAGTGAGTGGATCAATGCATTTCTATGGGTGCAGAATCGCTGCGATTCTGCACCAAGAAGTGACATGCTCCTTCTTTTTTTCCGCAGAAAAGCCGTGCGGCTTTTTCCGCGGAAATCCGCAGCGTGGGCACAGCAGGTTTTGTTTTCCATAGGGTAACATTGTACTGTACCCTGCATGGAAAACTGCTGCGGATCCGCAGTGTCAAATCCGCTGCGGATCTGCGGCAAAACCCGCAAAGTGTGAACATAGCCTAAGGCCGAGAGTGGAAATGACGGAGGAATCGGCTGCAGCAAAATCCGCATTGGAGCACAGTGCCATCTGCAAAAAGCGCAGAGATGATTGGAGACCAGAAATAAACCAGAGCCAAAAAAATAAATAAAAGCCCTATTTGGCTGAAAAGCTTTTAATGTGCTTTTAATATTTTTAATAAACAAGACACAAACACAGAGGAGGCCAGGGGCGCTTTGATGGGCAGGTGTGTCAGTCTGCTGGTCCCAGTATAGTAACCGCACTGGAGGTCGTCAGTAATTATAAGGTCTGTGCCTCTGCATCACCCTGAAAAATCAAATCAAGGCACAAAATAGAGAGTCTTGGAAGTTTACCCCTTAATTCCTCATCCTACGAATGGAGGGTAAAAGGACACGTGGAGACACGGCGAGACGTCTCACCTGTGCTCAGACTCCTTGCTGAGGAAATTATCCAGCTTCGGGCCATGTCGTCCCAGTGGGTCATCCGGGATCATGAAAATGTCCCCAACAAATGTGAACTGTAATAATCTGAAGAGATAGAAAAAACACGAAACTGAGAAATCTGCGGAGTCCACACCGAGACACTAGCGTCCGGTAACGGCACAGGGCCGGGTACAATATCTGCTGATCACGCTCGGATCCTCTGCCCACCCGCCTCCTCTGCCCGCCCACCTCTGGGTGCAGAGTGAGCAGAGGAGGTATAACCCTGACTGCAGCAGAGGTAACACTGTGCAGGATCCGCAGCACGGAGGCGGCGGGGCACTACATCCATTCTCAGGATCAGTAAGCGCTGACGTATCCGATCAATATCCCACCAATTACTAAAATGAAAAAACCTCGGATCTCCGCACCCAGAGAACAAGGAGCACCGACCTTTCCTTTATAATCTTGGTCCATGCCAGAGATTCCACCACAAACTCTCGGAGATTGTCATTTGTGACTATGATTCCTCCCGTCTTTTCAGCCAAGTGCAGCAGGAACCTGCAGGACAAGAAGAAATAGAGTTTACCCCGGAGCCGAACATCGCACGTCATACCCGAGACCCTAACGTGCGGATATCTAATGCACGGCTGCAGGAGGATGATTAGTTAGTACGGGGCAACGAGACGACGCCATGGGGGGAGAGGTACGTGCTGACGCCATGAGGGTGGGGGGAGAGATACGTGCCCATGCCACGAGGGTGGGGGGAGAGATAAGTGCCGACGCCACGGGGGTGGGAGGAGAGATACGTGCCGACGCCACGGGGGTGGGAGGAGAGATACGTGCCGACGCCACGGGGGTGGGGGGAGAGATACGTGCCGACGCCAAGAGGGTGGGGGGAGAGATACGTGCCGACGCCAAGAGGGTGGGGGGAGAGATACGTGCCGACGCCAAGAGGGTGGGGGGAGAGATACGTGCTGATGCCAAGAGGGTGGGGGGAGAGATACGTGCTGATGCCAAGAGGGTGGGAGGAAACATACGTGCCGACGCCACGGGGGTGGGGGGAGAGATACGTGCCGATGCCATGAGGGTGGGGGGAGAGATACGTGCCAACGCCACGAGTGTGGGGGGAAACATACGTGCCAATGCCATGGGGGTGGGGGGAGAGATACGTGCGAAGACCTACACACCTGTCATCGTGAGAGCAGATTCGGGAGCCCAGCACGGTCCTTGAGGGGGTGAACGATAGGATTCCCAGCTCTTCCAGCTGCTGGAGGAAGTGCTGCTCTGTAGAAATGTAGAAAAGGAAACACAATGGTCATGTGTTAGTATGGCTGCAATTAAAGGGGCCATCCACGATATATATACTGACAACCTATTGAAGGTAATGGGCTGGGCTGCAGTTCCTGAGAATAGCCACTACACAGTGTATGGCGCTGTTGTGTTCACCATCTACATCCAGGAACTGCAATCGGGTGATTGGTCGAAATGTCAGACCACGGACCCCCCACTACCTTTGTACTGAAGACCACTGGAAGGAAGTAGGGGTGGAGGGGTGCAGAGGGTCTCGCACAGCTTATTCTGCTTTCCTTCCACACATGCACGCTCACTGGAGTGTGTACCGGGTGTACACATCTGGGGCTGTAATGAAGAAAGAGCTCACAGACCTTACACACACATCAGTGACATGTGACGGCGCCCGTTACCTGTAATGTTGGGGTCTCGCTTCGTCCTCCACTGAGGAACAAACACTGTTATATTCCGGTGTCCTTTATTCCAGAAATATTCTACGGCGATCGCGATTCCCCGACAGGAAAAGAACTTATGTAACCCGTGACTGCAAGAAGTAGACCCCATAATCAGAAAGTGTGAGACAATCGCCCCGCTACCACACCCCAAAAGCGCCCCACTGCCACATCCGGCTGCACCCCAAAAGCGCCCCCGCTGCCACATCCGGCTGCACCCCAAGAGCGCCCCACTCCCACATCCGTCAGCACCCTAAGAGCTCCCAGCTTCCACATCAGGCTGCACCCCAAGAGCTCCCCCCCACCCAGCTGCACCCCAAGAGCGCCCCACTGCCACCTCCGGCTGCACCCTAAGAGCGCCCCACTTCCACATCCGGCTGCACCCCAACAGCACCCCGCTTCCACATCCAGCTGCACCCTAAGAGCGCCCTGCTGCCAAATCCGCCACCGCCCTGAGTGTACCCCGCTGCCACATCCCGTGACATCCTGAGAGTGCCCTGCTGCAACATCCTGTGGTGTCCTGAATGCGCCCCACTGCGACATCCGGTGGGACCCCGAGAAAGCATTGCATACATCTGGCAGTGTCCTGAGTGCGGTGTCCTGCGACATCCAGCAGCGCCCCGAGAGAGACCCGCTGCAACATCAGGCGACATCTTACATCTGATACACAATACGGGTATTTCGTGCTAAAAGCTTACCAAGTCGCTTTTGTTATTTTTAAGTTTTGGCTCAGATACTTAAAAAAAATTGGTGTAATAAGTCGCATAAAACACTGATAAATTTTCTGCCCAAATTTAAGACAAAGATATGTCACAATAAAAACAAAATCCTGGGTGCAAATGTAATGATAGATGCCCCCCCAACCACCCAGTTCAAGTTATCACTACAGCCCCGCACAGGAATATAACGAGCGCTGCTCCAGCCCCGCACAGGAATATAACGAGCACTGCTCCAGCCCCGCACAGGAATATAACGAGCGCTGCTCCAGCCCCGCACAGGAATATAACGAGCGCTGCTCCAGCCCCGCACAGGAATATAACGAGCGCTGCTCCAGCCCCGCACAGGAATATATCGAGCGCTGCTCCAGCCCCGCACAGGAATATATCGAGCGCTGCTCCAGCCCCGCACAGGAATATAACGAGCGCTGCTCCAGCCCCGCACAGGAATATATCGAGCGCTGCTCCAGCCCCGCACAGGAATATAACGAGCGCTGCTCCAGCCCCGCACAGGAATATATCGAGCGCTGCTCCAGCCCCGCACAGGAATATAACGAGCGCTGCTCCAGCCCCGCACAGGAATATAACGAGCGCTGCTCCAGCCCCGCACAGGAATATAACGAGCGCTGCTCCAGCCTCGCACAGGAATATAACGAGCGCTGCTCCAGCCTCGCACAGGAATGTAACGAGCGCTGCTCCAGCCTCGCACAGGAATATAACGAGCGCTGCTCCAGCCCCGCACAGGAATATAACAAGTGCTGCTCCTGCATTAATTGCAAAATTAGTCCCAAACGCATTTTTATGTATATTGAAAAAGGTACATAAGTTACCCAGCAAACATTTGCTTACACATGCTAAATTGCATGTTGTGAATATAGAACAAACGACTCAAAAGATCATATATAAATAAGGAGAAAACGGAGTCTGATCTAGTATAACAAAGTATGAAACAAGCTTTATTATCAATAGTACATCACATATAAAAGATAAAAACCAAAGAGCACAAAGCAGAAAATAGCACATATACCAGTGTATATAACTAGAGGTAATTCCACAGATAAATCCAAGCTAGGTGCTAGCACAGCATAAATACAGCAAAAGGATGTTTTATAGCATATATACATATGTGTGGTGTATCACTTCTATGCTGCCAAAACGGATATATAGAGCTAATACTGGATAACTGACTGTCAGCCAAAAAAGAAGAGTATATTTCCTAGTAATGATTAGCTTAGCAGCAGCAGTAGCTGCCCCAATAGTGTTACACAATACCCATGTATAGAGAATCAGTCACCATCGCATGATACCGCATAATATAACATCCCTTGGTAGCATAAAATAGTGACATAATAGAACACACTATGCCAAAGAAGTAAAAAGTAAGTTACCCATCATAGCTGCAGATAGCTGTGCTGGCACTAGCTCCCCAACGCACGTTTCGGTGTTTTAGTTCCTTCCTCAGGGGGCGTGGCTAAGCTAACAACTAATTCCGCCCTATATACCAAACATCAGAGGTCATGTGATCGCAGCAGAGCCAGTCACAATAACTCTGCCGCGCACGTGCAGAGCCGACCCACACATTCCCCGTCTGCACAGATGGATCTCCCCACCTACACACAGTCACGTGGGGCGGCCGGCGCCTGGCCGTCACCACGCAACCGCAGCAAGCAGAGAGGAACACAGCTGAGCAGACGGAAAAAGCGCAGGGCAGCAGAGCGCACGCGCAGACAGAGGTGACTCAAAAATATAAATATATAGTGGCTCCTATAAAGTTACGCTAGACAAATACACATATGCAGCACAAATATTATTAAGAGACAGATTAGAAATATATCCATCATATAGACATAGGAGACCGATCGCACATAATAAAAGTATGACCATAGTAAATAGTCTGTGAATATTATAGCACCATTTACATATTTAAAGATAGTCCAAAATTAATTCCAGGATCAATTTCCAAAACATATCACACTAACATCGCGTGAAATGCATAAGCATGCCATGGGTCCAAAAGGTGAAGATGATCATGAGATAAAATCTTCATTTTTTCAGTGAAATTTGCTCCCTGCATATAAATACATTGTAAACAATGTTATTGACTGTAGTTGGTTCACTTATATCATAGATATCTCGAAATTCACAGATATTCATATCTGCTCCAGATAAGAGATGCTGCATAGGACAAAGGCACTATAAAGGCAGAAAAGAAACTCAATTAATAAAAACACTTAAAAACCAAATTAAAAACATCAAGTGGCAGGAAAATCAGCAAAGAGAGACACAGAAAGGCAAAATATAAATCCCAGTACAGAACCAGCTCAGAGAAAGGAAGCGAATCCCTGGGATTCATTTAATCCGTGGGGGGACATTGTGCCCAAAGTAGTGATCCATTTACATTCCTTTTGGGCTAACATGCGTTTAATGTCCCCACCACGTATCCCACTCTGAATATGCTGGATACCTCTGACAATAAACGATTTTGGGTTGCTATGGTGGAATTGTTTATAGTGTTTAGGTATTGTCTTCAGCAAAGTCAGGTCAGTAACGTTGGCTGATGCAAGAATGTCTCGTACATGCTCTCGGGTACGAATTTGTAATTGGCGTGATGTTAATCCGATATAGATTTTATTACAACCACATGTGGCATAATAAATCACCTGTGTGGTGGCACAGGTAATATGTTGGTTAATTGAAAAATTACGTGTACCATCAGCTGTAGCAAAGGTGGTTGTTCTCAGGATATTTTTACAGGACAGGCAGCCGCCACAGGGAAAACAACCCCACGGAGGTCCACCTGTATTGAAAAAGTTTTTCTTGGTTGGAACATAATGGCTTTGCACCAGAATATCTCTCAAATTCTGGCTTCTCCTTGCTGTCATTAAGGGATTCTTGGGCAAGAAACCCGAGATGACAGGATCAGATTGTAGGACACTCCAATGTCTATTAAGACATAAGTAGAAAATACTTGGCACTCTGGAGAGTTTTTTGCAAATTTAAGAAATACATTTTTATTCGGTGCATCCAGCTCAATATTTAAACGTTTTCGGTCTATACAATCAGACCTTCATCAGAAATAGTTGTGAAAACTGAAAAGTATATATACAAAAAAGAAAGAAACATTTTTTAGACAACATTCATGATGCACAGCGTATATATAAATACATGTATAAATACAGCTCATTACGTTTTACCACAACATACTGTCAAAAAAAACATGATAAGTGACAAACAGCAACTGTGGCGGTCTGAGCGAATCCGGCCTGGAGAGATGTGAGACGTAGGTCTTATACTGAAGATGCTAGAGCTAGAAAGCGTGATAAGGACACATATATGCACAGAGAGGTGAGTAAGTACAGTCTATTACCATGCGAGACTGGGGCATTTAGCAGATGGATATATTGCTCCACAAGGATACAGGTTATAGAGTGGCCCCAGACTAACGGGGATGTGCAGGTACAGTGCACAGTGAGCTGCCTAAAATAAAGAGAAACAGAAACATGAATACATGAGATACTCGGCGTGATGCTAGGTGATGGGCCAAGGAGCCCCATGAGCTATGTCATAATGCCAGTGAAGTCTATGGTGTGACCACTCAGTATCCAGGTCCCCGGTTACTGGTTGTGAGACATGCAGCTGTACCGAAGAAAAGCAGTTATATGGACAAAAATAAGGTTCTTAGGGACTAAAATATAGGTACCTGGAGACCACAGTATGTGTGTGTGGATATACACACAACGGTCAGAAGACAGCAGGGGAACAGGAGCGCTGGGCGTCTAAAGAGACACAGCATGACAGCAGGGATGTACATGAAAACTACAGAGCTAAGGCTCACATGTCCAGTCTAGCAAAAAACGCCATGTTACATAATGCGATACCTTACTGCAGGTGGCGATAAGTGAACAACGCGCTGAGGGAGGCGAGAGACTGGCAGGGACAGAAGCGCTGTGGAAACAATAGAGCAATGGTAGTAAATTACCACATGGAGGAGGGGTAGAGAAGATCGTGGTGCCAAGCGAACCGCTGCTATACCTGAGACCGCCAGTGTTGAGGGCGCCGTGCCACGAGGATAGACGCGCTCCAGGGCTGCTGAAGGAGGATGGCACTTCCGGGTTTAAGTGCTCACCGCAGCCAGTCAGCTGACCCAGCGCGTCATGGGGCCACGTGACCGGAGGGGGCTGCGCCTGCGCAGAAACCAGGCTGGAGGAACGGTCAGGCCTGATGCTGGGAGAGCTAGCGCCTGCGCAGTAAATGGAAGGGGCATAGGAGCTGCTAGTCTGGGAATGTATATGGGGGTGCTGAAAGGGGAAAATCCCTGGGCAACGCACCCAGTAGCGGTGGAACAACCCCAAATATAGTTTCCTGTGAGATGGTCACACCAGCATGATAGAGAATTAGTTAACGCTCTATATGATGAATGGCAAAAAGGAGTGCATACTATACCCAGTGAAGTGCACGGTGCAGGGAGTGCAATTTAACGATTCTGTGAAGAGAAAAATGAATAAATAAAGATGAAACAATACAGTTAAAAAATGACACTATATAACAATAAGGCTACAACAGCTTGCTAATGTCACCTCTGTTACTACTTACACATATAAACACTGTTACAGAAAAGCTGAGACGTCGTAGTCCCTATTTAACCCTTTTGGCTCAAGAGTCTGTAGTGTATGAATCCAGTATGCTTCTCTCCTGAGAAGCATGTTGGTACGGTTTTGGCCTCTCCTAGGGATGTCTACCTGTTCTAGGGCCTGGAACCGGAGTTGAGAGATGTTATGGTTTCTTTCAGAAAAATGGTGTGGAAGGGGAAGGTGTGTTTTATTGCATCGAATCGTGGACTTATGTTGGGCCACTCGATCTCTCACCATCTGTGTGGTCTCCCCTACGTATGCCAGACCGCACGGGCACTTGATGACATAGACCACGTGTGTGGACTCACAGGTAAAAAAGCCTTTTATGGGGATGGCCTTGCCCGTCTGGGGGTGGGAGACTGAAGGGCCCTTCTGGACGTTGCTACACTGCAGGCAATTTAAGCACGGGAATGTGCCTTGTCTCTGGGTCTGTAGAAAGGTCTGTTTCGGGACAGTGGTACTAGAGCCAATGTCTGCACTGACCAGCCTGTCCTTGAGATTCCTGGCTCGCTTAAAACAAGACATGAACGGTGATTTAAACTCTGGAATGTGGGGGTAACTTCTAGTCAGAATACCCCAATGCCTCCTAATGGTGGACTGTATAAGACCCGAGAATGGATGGAATGTGGAAACGAAGGGGATTCTCTTGCGGTTATCTTTGGGCTTGCTCACGGATATGTTCCGTTTAGCCTCAGTTAGGATCCCCCGAGGGTATCCCCTAGCCGTGAACTTCTGTTCCATCTCAAGGAGTCTGGTTTGTTTAATACTGTCATCCGAGACAATTCTATCAACTCTATGGAATTGAGATTTGGGAATGGAATTTTTGATAGAGGGTGGATGGCAGCTGGTGAAGTGTAGGAGGCCATTGCGGTCCGTTGGTTTAGTATACAGATCGATAGACAAGTGGCCCCCCCTATCTTTATAGATCACGGTATCCAGGAAATTAATCCTGGACATATCATATTGCATGGAGAAGCCAAGCTCGGGCCAAATGTTGTTGATATGATGATCAAATGTTATCAGTGACTCAAGGGGCCCATCCCAGATGCAAAAAATATCATCTATGTACCTACGCCAGGTTTTGCAGTGGGCTGTGAACAGGGGGTGATTGAACACGAAATCGCTCTCAAAGGCCGCCATGTACGCTATAGCGTACGGGGGCGCTACATTCGCGCCCATTGCTGTACCTTGTAGCTGGGCATAGAAAACGTCCTGAAACATGAAGTAGTTCTCCTTGAGAACCAAACCCAGGAGATCGGCACAAAAATGTCGGATTTTAATGTCAATCCTATTTTCGATCAGTAATCTGTCAGCAGCTGCTAGACCTTTTTCATGGATGATGGACGTATACAAGCTATTGACATCCCACGTGATAAGGAAAGAAGAGGGAGATATGGGACCCAGAGATTTGATGACTAGAATAAACTCATTGGTGTCCAGAAGGAAAGACCGGGTGGTTTTTACAAGTGGTGTAAGAATTTTTTCCAGTACCATTGATAGTGGTGATAAGACTGAGTCTGTAAGGGAGACAATGGGCCGGCCAGGAGGTTTGGTTAATTTTTTATGTATCTTGGGAAGCACATAAAATAAGGGGGTGATGGGTTCCTTTTTGATGAGAAAATCCCTCATCTTACTGTCAATTGTGCCTTCTTGGAAATGGAACTCAACAATGGGTGCAATTTTCTGTACTAGTTGGCTCACTGGATTATGTGGTAATATTTTATAGACCCTAGTATCCCCCAACTGTCTAAATACCTCGTCCAGGTAGTCAGTCCTGTCCATCACTACCGTCGCCCCACCCTTGTCTGCTGGTTTAATGATTAACAATTTATCGGACGAGAGTTGCTCCAGTGAAAGTCTTTCTGAAGCTGAGAGATTCGTCTGGAACCGGAAGCTCCCTTGGTCCATTTGCCGAATAAGGGTGTGAATATCTCTCTCAACAAGGGAAACAAAAGTTTCCACTGGGGGATTGGACCGTGGTGGCATATAGAGGCTATGGTTCCGAAGCCCCAGGTTGTGGAGTTCCAGAATAGATTTGTCCTGTCTGACGGGATTCGACACTGGAGGTTGGGCTGAGAAATGGACGCGCAAGCGGAGGTTCCGATAGAACCGTTGCAGGTCCATGCTGAGTTCGAAAGAATTAAATTTATACATGGGGCAGAAGGACAAACCCTTCTGGAGGACGGCCAATTGGTGTATGTCCAAGCTTTTTGACGAGATGTTCACTACCAGGGGGAGGTCCTTACCTGTGAGCGTGTCGCCACCTGGTTTCTGGGTTCCCCGATTGCATTGGCCCCCCCGCCTCATCTTCCTCTTTGGCGGCCGCGATTGTTCCCTAAAAAAGAAGCAGAGTTTGAAGCCCCGGGCCTGCTGTCGGTGGAACCAGAAGAGCTTATCGAGCTGTGCCGTCTGGTGAAATGCCGAGTATCCCGCCATTGATAGACGCGGTTCTGTAGGTAGTCCTCGGTATCTCGTAGAAACTTTGATCTCTTTCTTTTTTCTACTTCCAATCTGTGTAGCCGTAGTTGTTCCTGATTCTTCGTCTTGAGCTCCTGGAACTCCTCCCGGGGCATGGTACTGGTTAATTGGGTTTCGATGGCATTTATTTGGGTATTCACCGTGTCCAGGTTTTGTTGAAGATAAGAAAGAGTTAAGGTCATGAGGTCTGCTGAGCATTTGTTCAGGATATGTTCAAACTTTTCACAGTACTCTTTATCCTCCCTGAAGAAGGTTGGTTGTAGAGGGACCCGTAGGCCTCGTGGGATCCTCTGGACCCGAAGGTACTCAGCTATCGTAACAATGTGTAGCTCTAGATTAACCGCTCTTCTGGACTCACGTTCCAAGTCGCGGTTCTTGATTTCTTTAGTTGGGATTTGGAGGAAGTCGCTAGGTGCGGTTACTTTAGAAAGAATTTCCACCGCTTCTACTGCGTTGAAGGAGAAGGTTTCAGACATTGTCCAAGGTGCTCGTGTAAGGATACAACATGTAGAGATATGAACCACGGCACTCAGGGCTTCTTGGAGGTGCCCAAGTTAGGTATCCAACCCGTCAAACATAAGTAGAAAATACTTGGCACTCTGGAGAGTTTTTTGCAAATTTAAGAAATAAATTTTTATTCGGTGCATCCAGCTCAATATTTAAACGTTTTCGGTCTATACAATCAGACCTTCATCAGAAATAGTTGTGAAAACTGAAAAGTATATATACAAAAAAGAAAGAAACATTTTTTAGACAACATTCATGATGCACAGCGTATATATAAATACATGTATAAATACAGCTCATTACGTTTTACCACAACATACTGTCAAAAAAACATGATAAGTGACAAACATTAAGACATTCTCGCATTTGAGACCATTGGGCATTAAAGGTAGAAATAAATCTTATTGGCTGTTGATCACTTTTAGCCTTTTTCTGACAATGTAGCAATGCAGCCCGACTACTCTTCTTTGCCCTAACAAAACCTTGCTTGATACATCTATTGCTGTATCCACGCATTCTAAAGCGGTCACCAAGATCATTGGCCTGTTTGCGGAAGGTCTCCTCAGAGGAGCATATCCGTCTGATCCTTAGAAATTGGCCAACTGGGATGGCCCTAATGGTGGCATTCGGGTGGCTAGAGCTAGCATGCAGCAATGCATTGACCGAGGTGGGCTTCCGATATACGTCTGTCTGCAACTGCAGATGTCCATCTACCAAGATTTTAATATCTAGGAAGTCCACCTCGGTCCTACTATACTTATATGTTAGTTTGATATTAAATGGGTTGGTATTGAGATCATCCATAAAACAATGCAATTGCTGCTCACTACCCTGCCAAATAATAAATACCCTAAGAGCGCCCTGCTGCCAAATCCGCCACCGCCCTGAGTGTACCCCGCTGCCACATCCCGTGACATCCTGAGAGTGCCCTGCTGCAACATCCTGTGGTGTCCTGAATGCGCCCCACTGCGACATCCGGTGGGACCCCGAGAAAGCATCGCATACATCTGGCAGTGTCCTGAGTGCGGTGTCCTGCGACATCCAGCAGCGCCCCGAGAGAGACCCGCTGCAACATCAGGCGACATCTTACATCTGATACACAATACGGGTATTTCGTGCTAAAAGCTTACCAAGTTGCTTTTGTTATTTTTAAGTTTTGGCGCAGATACTTAAAAAAAATTGGTGTAATAAGTCGCATAAAACACTGATAAATTTTCTGCCCAAATTTAAGACAAAGATATGTCACAATAAAAACAAAATCCTGGGTGCAAATGTAATGATAGATGCCCCCCCAACCACCCAGTTCAAGTTATCACTACAGCCCCGCACAGGAATACAACGAGCGCTGCTCCAGCCCCGCACAGGAATATAACGAGCGCTGCTCCAGCCCCGCACAGGAATATAACGAGCGCTGCTCCAGCCCCGCACAGGAATATAACGAGCGCTGCTCCAGCCCCGCACAGGAATATAACGAGCGCTGCTCCAGCCCCGCACAGGAATATAACGAGCGCTGCTCCAGCCCCGCACAGGAATATAACGAGCGCTGCTCCAGCCCCGCACAGGAATATATCGAGCGCTGCTCCAGACCCGCACAGGAATATAACGAGCGCTGCTCCAGCCCCGCACAGGAATATATCGAGCGCTGCTCCAGCCCCGCACAGGAATATAACGAGCGCTGCTCCAGCCCCGCACAGGAATATAACGAGCGCTGCTCCAGCCCCGCACAGGAATATAACGAGCGCTGCTCCAGCCTCGCACAGGAATGTAACGAGCGCTGCTCCAGCCTCGCACAGGAATATAACGAGCGCTGCTCCAGCCCCGCACAGGAATATAACAAGTGCTGCTCCTGCATTGCACAGTAATATAACGAGCGCTGCTCCTGCATTGCACAGTAATATAATGAGTACTGCTCCTGCATTGCACAATAATATAACGAACGCTGCTCCTGCACAGTAATATAATGAGCGCTGCTCCTGACATGCACTGTAATTCACCCACCAGTCTGGTAACAAGCACTGACCTGATAGCGACGTTGCTCCCATCGATGATTATGTGTTTCAGGTCCACTCTCCCCGGCTCATTTTTTAGCTCCAGCCTATAGGGGGTCTTGATGGAGTTGAGGTATATCTGCACCCCGGTCACCGGCGGGTTGTACTTCTCTGGTCTCACAGATGCCGAGGGCTTCACGTCACTCTGCACAGGTTTCAGTGGATGGGTAGAATTGAAGCATTTTATGGGAATCTGTTTTGTTACCTGCGGCCATGGGAGGACGTTGGAAGGTCCCGGTGTGTCTGGGATTACGATGATATTATTCTTTGGAGGGCTGGAGGCACCTCTTGCAACAAAAGTAAAATTCTTTGGTAAACTACCTTCCGTTCCGGATACTTGAGTCTGAAGTCTTTGAGTAGCTGTTTGGCTGTTCTTCATGACGTTCCCCAAGTCCTCATTGCCGGCTGTGCGTGTCCTGACCGGATCCTCCATCACCTCCTGCCTCAGCTTAGATGCATTACCGTCTTTAGCATTTTGCCGTCTCTCAATATTTGCCGTCGGCACCTTGTTGCTTTCTTTTTTTATCTCATCAAGAAGTTTTAAGAGCTCCTCGGACTGCCCCAGCTCACGGATAACCTTCTCAACCACCTCCTTGGAATATCCCATGTTCTTGAAAAAGTTTACAAGGATCTTGTACTCGGATTCGGAGCTTATGGGATCGTCTTCGTCCATGTCGATCAACGAGTCTTCGCTAGAGTCAGCCATCAGATCTATGATGGGCAAGTTGGTAGTGGCGGCGCTGGCACTTGAGACGGGACCGTCTTTCTGGATGCAGTCTAAGGAGAACGGCTTCTTCAGACATCGATCTTCAGTCTCGGAGCATCGCCTCTTTGTGGACAATCTGTCCTGTTGGGTGAGCGACATGAGTGCGGGATGAGCTGCTGTCTCGGGTACACTGGAAAACACAGAATCCAGCTGGCTGGTCAACTCCGTTACGGGGGCCCGAGGTTTTTTTCTAGATGTTTCTGCGCACGGACTACTACGTGTCTTAGCATTGGTAATAACTGCGGCAATCTCCTGATCGGCGTCACAAGATTGATCCTCCAACGTGAGGTTCAGCAGCTCCTCCTTTAAGGCGCTGGGCAGTGACAATAAGTCCATGGTGTACTTATCTACATTGGCCTCCACAAAACATTTAAACCTCTTTTTCACTTCCAGTTCTCGGCTTTGGGGTAAACTTTCATTATTTTTAAAAAGTCTTACAAACTGCTGGATGTGACTCTGGGCCATAACCACGGGCTCTGTTCCTCCTTTAATACCGAGGAGTTCGATCTCCAACATGGTGATGTGGGCGCAAGTGTCCATAATCAGATGGTTCAGGAACAAACTCTGGGCCCCAGCAAATATACAATGCATCTCCTTGGGGTAGCTTTCCTTCCTCTCCATCTCAGGTTCACAAAGGCCTTCAATATATTCCTGCAAAAATAAAGAAAAAAGAAGAGTAAGATCCTCAGGTAAAGGCAGTGGTGCGGTGAGGGGGAGGTATAAAATCTCACCTCTCTATACCCCACAAGGTCAAAACGATCCGAGACGAAAGGAGCAGCTTCAATTAGCAATGAATGGCGGCCAGCACCTATGCAGAGCACAACAGTAGAAATGGCTGTCACCGGCTGCTGCGCTCTACATAGATGCAATTATAATATTGGTGAGAAATAAGTTATAAAAATCAGTTTGAAGAATAAAAAAGGATGAATGAATAAGGCGAGCATCGGCGGGACTCTCCGTCATTTCTCAGTATATCATGGAGCACGGTGTGGAGTTTCCCTGCGCTGTGACCCGACTCCACACACTTCCCTCTGTCCGACCGCAGAAATCCACAACAACTTCCTGTATAGCAGAAACTTCCTCATAGCCCTCACTGGGATTTCCACACGTTATCAGGCACATTTCATATCTTGGCTCACACGACGTCCCGGTTAATGACTAATTCATCATTTGTTTATAGCCTTTACAGGAATCAGCACCAGGGAAGGACAAAGGGAAGAAGGCATCTTATTACCCAACCCTCAGGGTATTTTATAAATCAATGGGACCACACAGAGTCCGGCACTGATTTACAGTATTATCACTAATGTGTGTAGTGCGTTATACTCTGAGCATGACCCGAAGGCCACATTATCCCATCACTACAGAAACAGCAGACCAAAACCAAATCAGTAGGGTCCCAGCTCATGTACGTGATTGTCACCATACATCCCGAGAAGTGGTAAGCCACAGCTGTTCCCTCTCCACGCACACGCAGGCTCATCATACACATCTTCAGTAAGGCCAGTGTCACAATTGCGAGTGTGATGCGAGAAACTCGCGCCAAGTCTCTCGCATCAATACCCGGAACTGCCACCGGCACTCGGGACCGAAGCGTGCGGTTGCATGTATTTCTATACAGCCGCACACGCCGGTCCTGAGTGCGTCGACAGTGCCGTGTATTGATGTGCGAGTTTCTCGCATCACACTCACAAGTGTGACCCCGGCCTAAGGAATGCGGCATAAACCACTGCTATATGCATCTTCCCACCTCCCCAGAACCTTCTCAGCCTGCCACCTCCTCCCCAGACCCCTCTCAGTCTGCCACCTCCTCCCCAGACCCCTCTCAGTCTGCCACCTCCTCCCCAGACCCCTCTCAGTCTGCCACCTCCTCCCCAGACCCCTCTCAGTCTGCCACCTCCTCCCCAGACCCCTCTCAGTCTGCCACCTCCTCCCCAGACCCCTCTCAGTCTGCCACCTCCTCCCCAGACCCCTCTCAGTCTGCCACCTCCTCCCCAGACCCCTCTCAGTCTGCCACCTCCTCCCCAGTCACCTCTAAGGGTACCGTTACACAAAACGATTTACCAACGATCACGACCAGCGATACGACCTGGCCGTGATCATTGGTAAGTCGTTGTGTGGTCGCTGGGGAGCTGTCACACAGACAGCTCTCCAGCGACCAACAGTGCTGAGGTCCCCGGGTAACCAGGGTAAACATCGGGTTACTAAGCGCAGGGTCGCGCTTAGTAACCCGATGTTTACCCTGGTTACCATCGTAAATGTAAAAAAAAACAAATAGTACATACTCACATTCCGGTGTCCGTCAGGTCCCTCGCCGTCTGCTTCCCGCACTGACTGACTGCCGGCCGTAATTCTGTAATGCTGTAGTTAAGCCTCCAATGTATCCTAAAAGATGAGAAAAAGAGGTTATATTATACTCATGCGGGCGGTCTGATCCAAGTCGCGGTCCGGTCCTGGGCCTCCCATCTTGATAGGATGACTTCCTCTTCTTGTCTTCACACTGCGGTGCGCAGGCGCCGGGAAAGGTCAGAGAGGCCTGGGGCCTGCACACTGCAGTACTTTGTGCTGGAGCCGCAGCGTGAAGACACGAAGAGGACAACATCCGATGAAGATAGGAGGCGCCAGACCGGCCCGCGATGCCCATCGGACAGGACTGGGACTGTCCCTGGGTGAGTATAATATAACCTCTTTTTCTAATTTTTAAGGATACATCGAGGGCTTATCTACAGCATTACAGCATGCATTACAGAATGCTGGAGATAAGCCCCTGATGCTGGTGGGCTTAGCTCGCCCTCGATTTTGGGGGTGACAGGTTGCCTTTAAGCACCACAATACAATTTTTGCAGCTAAAGCACAGGGGACTTTGGTACAAAATGTGTTTTTCTTTTTTGTAATTAATCTGTCTTTAATGTTTAATTCATTGTTTTAATTTCTAAAACTCTTTATTACTGATTTGTATGTATGCATACTTATATATTTCTCTTTTTTTTTTATTTCTAACTATTTGACTTGTAATAAACTTGTTTGACAGCTATGAATTGAAATTTCATTTCCTTGCGGATTTACATTCTATGGGGAAGAGACAAAAGGTCGGGGGTGCAGCAGCTCGGGTGGTGGTGAGGCGGCAGAATGGTTATTGCAGGCTGTAGGCTTTCCTGAAGAGATGGGTTTTCAGGTTCCGTCTGAAGGATCCAAGGGTGGTGGATAATTGGACGTGTTGAGGCGTGGAATTCGAGAGATGGGTGATATTGGGGAGAAATCTTGGAGGCGGTTGTGTGAGGAATGAATAAGTGTGGAGGAGAGTAGGAGGTCTTGGGAGGATCGAAGATTACGTGAGGGAAGATATTGGGAGATTAGTTCAGAGATATAAAGAGGGGACAGGTTGTGGATGGCTTTGTAGATCAGTGTTAGTAGTTTGAACTGGATTCGTTGTGGAATTGGGAGTCAGTGGAGAAATTTGCAGAGGGGAGAAACGGGAGTAGAGAGGTGGATTAGCCGGGCAACAGAGTTAAGGACAGACTGGAGTGGTGCAAGAGAGTTAGCGGGGAGGCCGCAGAGGAGGATGTTGCAGTAGTCGAGGTGAGAGATAAGGGCATGCTCAAGCATTTTAGTAGATTGAGGGCAGAGGAAGGGACGGGTTCTGGCAATATGTTTGAGTTGGAGGCGACAGGAGGTGGCAAGAGTTTGGACGTGCGGTTTGATGGACAGGGCAGAGTCGAGAGTTACCGTGAGGTAGCGGATTTCAGGTGTGGGAGAGAACGTGATTCTGCTTACCATAATAGATAGATCAGGTAGGGGAGATTGGCATTGTCTACATTGAGTTTTAGGAAGCGAGAGGTGAAGGAGGATATGGCTGATAGACACTTCGGGATTCTGGACACCGGAGAGGTGACATCTGGGCCAGAGAGGTAGATCTGAGTGTCATCAGCATACAGGTGATACTGGAAGCCATGGGACTTTGAGTTATCCTAGGCCAAGGGTATAGATGGAAAAAATTAGGGTCCCCAGGACAGAGCCTTGAGGGACTCCAACAGAGAGAGGGCGGAATGAGCCAATACCGTCTGCTGTGCCTGCCCAACGACCGCAGAGTTGCCCAGATCATACCCCTACTGATTACTGGGAGGCCACCCTGCTGCAAAGACAAAGTACCATTATTACTTCCGTCACTGGAGCGGGATGGCAAAATGTGTGAATACAAGCACATGCTGGTAGGGGCACTACTGACGGCATTCCCACCTGACAGAAGAAACACAAGGCAGAGGAGGAGGAAGTCGCCAACGCAGCTGGGGCACCACCTCAGAAGGGAGCGTTAACATGGCTAAAATGTGAAAAAAATTCATCAGCATGACACATCATCCAGCACCACCATCTGATACGGTCTATACAACCAGGTGCCAGCGTTATAACAATATGGTGGAAGAGTACATGTCTAAGTTGGGTCTGCCCATTTAACTTCTTGGTTTCCAAACTGGACACATGGCCTAGGCTTGTACTTTTTGACTTGGAAGTGCCGGCATGCCCCGTGGCAAGTGTAATGTTGGAACACGTGTTTATCACAGCAGGGGATATCACACATAGGCGCATCCACCTGTCCAAAGCCAACATGGGCACTCTCGCATTCATTAAAAGAAACCAGGAGTGGAGTCCACAGGACTTGTCTGTACCTCTGGCAAACCAGACAAATGTACCATCTGCACCTAGACATTGTTATATTTTATTTGCCATTTGTTTTATTTTGGGGCCTTACCAAAAAGGAAGAGAAATAAAATCCACAAAAATAATGTTGGATACCATCAGACCTGCCTCTTCCACCTACACTGCAATGTCCACCTCCTGCTAGTCCACCTACACCACCTCCTCCTCCACTAGGACATCCGACTACTGTATCTACATTGTTCTTTTTTTATTTTATATTATGTTCTTCTAAGTGCTGTCCCTAAAAAAAAAAAAACTTGGATACCTCATCCCCTGCCTCTTCCACCTTCATCGCCACATTCGCCTCAAGCTCCTCCACCTACTACACCTCCTACATTTGGACCTATGCCTCTTTTTTCAAGATTATTATTATTACTTTTTATTCTCTGTTGTTCCATTTTTCACCTTTACCGCTTACTACCCCCATTTTACATCACGAAAGTTCGAGACCACATTGGCTGTGAGCTGGTCTCATTATGCTGGGAAGGGCCCAATAAACATTTACCTTTTCAGCCTATTAATCAGTGAACAGCTCTCTGTTTTTTCTTAGCTAGTTATTAAAAAATGGGTGGACTCACCCAAAAAATTAATTGGGCCCCCTCCATTTTTAATAACCAGCTAAGGCAAAACAGACCGCTAAGGGCTGATGTTAAATAGCTGTGAAGGTCCATGGATATTGGCCCCTACCAACACTAATAAGACTAGTCCTCAGCTGCACGAGAAATGGAGCATCCTGATTGCTTTTGTGCAGTGGCAATTGGGGTAATATATACAGCTCTGGACAAAATTAAGAACCCACCACATCAAAACCCTGTCATGGGCAGCCCATTCTCCAGACCTGAACCCAATTGGAAAACTTGGAATGTAATCAAGAGGATGATGGATAGTCACAAGCCATCAAACAAAGAAGAACTGCTTACATTTTTGTGCCAGAAGCAGTGTGAAACACTTCTGGAAAGCATCCCAAGATGCATGTAAGCTGTGATTAAAAATTATGGTTATTACACAAAATATTAATTTCTGAATAGTGATGGGCGAGCACTAAAATGCTCGGGTGCTCGTTGCTCGGGTCGGGCAAATTGGAATTCTCAGGTACTCGGCCAGAACAGCGAACCCAATATAAGTCTACGTGAGACCAGAGTATTTTTACTGCGATCCCCCCGGGGGTCCTTTTAATTTCTAAAAACATCTGAAAATGATGGAAACACTGCTCAAAAGACACAGGAACATCATGGGGATAAGCCCTAGAAGCATTCCTGACTCCTAGTTCCCAGCCTTAGGCCGGTTTCACACTTGCGTTGGTAGCAGCTGCGGACTTCCTCCGTGAAGCTCCGCCGCTAGCTCCGCCTATTTCTGCATGCGGCCGGCATGCAGCCTGTATACCTACAGGTCCTTCTCAAAAAATTAGCATATAGTGTTAAATTTCATTATTTACCATAATGTAATGATTACAATTAAACTTTCATATATTATAGATTCATTATCCACCAACTGAAATTTGTCAGGTCTTTTATTGTTTTAATACTGATGATTTTGGCATACAACTCCTGATAACCCAAAAAACCTGTCTCAATAAATTAGCATATCAAGAAAAGGTTCTCTAAACGACCTATTACCCTAATCTTCTGAATCAACTAATTAACTCTAAACACATGCAAAAGATACCTGAGGCTTTTAAAAACTCCCTGCCTGGTTCATTACTCAAAACCCCCATCATGGGTAAGACTAGCGACCTGCCTAGGTTCCCCTGCCTGAGCTGGATTGTACTTCTGTCTCTCTCTTGCTTGGAGTCCTTGGTTGTACAACAAACTCTTGACGTCTGCTGCCAGCGTTCTCACATGGGAATTTTCTAAGTAATTCCGCTACAAGGGCCCTGTGGTACTGCAAAATTTTAGTACACCTCTCTGCCTCAGGCAGAAGAGATTGAAAGTTCTCCTGGTAGTGTGGGTCTAGAAGTGTCACCAACCAGTAATGAGTGTCACCCAAAAGTTTGATAATCCGAGGGTCACGTGAAATACAGTGCAACATAAAGTCAGCCATGCGTGCCAGACTGCTAACAGGCAAGACTTCCGTGTCCTTATCAACAGGACGCCTGATGATGCTGTCCTCCTCCTCCTCCCTGTCCTCAGGTCATCCCCACTGAACAGAAGCTAATACAGATGTGTTTGTAGTACCATCTATAGCACATGAAAGTAGCTCCTGTTCTTCCTCCTCCTCCTCATTGCCTAACAATCCAGGTTGAGAAGACATGAGGCTGGGCTGAGTGTAATCCCCCTGTATGTTTCCTGTCATGATTCCCAATGGCAGGGACTTAGGCAAAAAACGGACAAGCTCTAGGATGATGGAATCTCAGCTGACCGCGATGCTGAACCTAACACACAACTAATAGCAGCCGGGGGGCGTACCTGCGTTTTATCCCTAGACGTCTCGCACCAGCCGGAGATCTAGCTACCCCTAGTAGAGGAAAACACAGACCTGGCTTGCCTCCAGGGAAACCCCAAAAGTGATAGTAGCCCCCCACATATAATAACGGGTAGGTAAGAGGAAAACACGTACGTAGTATAAATATAGGTTCAGCAAAGAGAGGCCCTCTAACTAGATAGCGGAATATACAAAAGAGGACTTCGCGGTCAACTCAAAACCCTAAAAAACCATCCTGAAATTACTTTAACTCCGATATCAACTCATGACACCGGAGTAGTAATTTCAGTTCACTAGAGCTTCCAGCAGCAAGAGTCATATAACTGCATGCTGGACAAACAAACACAAAAATGCAAATGATCCAACTTAGCTGAATAGCAGACTTGGAGCAGGTAGCAAGCAACAGAGGTATTCTGGTAACATTGATAGCCGGCACTAGAATGACTGAGAAGCCAGACTAAATAGGAAACTCCCGAATCCTGATGGGAACAGGTGCACAGGAAACAAAAGACAAAAGTAAGCCAGTACCACCAGTAGCCACCAGAGGGAGCCCAAAAACAGAATTCACAACAGTTTCCTTGCTCCATGTCCTCGTGCTCCGCCTGCAATGCATCCTCTCTGATTGTGAGCAGATAGTTTTTCAGAATGCTGAGAAGCGGGATAGTGATGCTAATTATGGCATCATCACCACTCACCATCTTAGTGCAGTCCTCAAAGTTTTGGAGGATGTTACATATGTCTTACATCCATGTCCACTCCTGAGGTCTTATGTGTGGAGTCTGACCTGAAATTCGATGGCCTTGTTGATGTTGGTAGTCAACAACGGCACTCTTCTGCTCACAAATCCTTTCCTACATATGCAGCGTAGAGTTCCAGCGCGTGGGGATGGGGACATCATACAATAGTCGGTGAGCTGGAATCTGAAAACGCTGCTGAAGCATGCCAAGGGCGGCTGAAGCTGTAGCTGGCTTTCTAAAATGGTCAGACAGACGGCATACTTTCACTAGCAGATCCGGCAGCTCCGGGTAGCTTTTCAGAAATCGTTGAACCAAGAGGTTAAGCACATGGGCCAAGCAAGGTGTGTGTATGAGCTCACCTTGCCTCAGAGTAGCCATCAGGTTACGGCCATTGTCACACACGACCATGCCTGGCTGTAGGTTCAGTGGTGTCATCCAAACACCTGACTGCTTTTTCAGCGCTGTCCACAACTCTTCTGCATTGTGCGGTTTGTCACCTATGCAGATTAGCTTCAGCACAGCCTGTTGCCGCTTGACTGAGGCAGTGCTGTAGTGCTTCCAGTTTCTGACTGATGTGTTGATTTCAGAGATGGAGGATGAAGAGGAGGAGGAGGAGGTGCAGGAGCTGTAGACTGTGGGGGCAACCCTGATTGACATAGGGCCAGCAATCCTCAGCGTGGGGAGGAAGTGTTCCATCTCAAGGTCCAACTGGGTCCCGGCTTCCACTATGTTAACCCAGTGTGCCGTCATTGAGATGTACCGTCCCTGCCCACAAGCACTTGTCCACGTGTCCGTGGTTAGGTGGACTTTCCCGGTAACAGCATTGTTGAGGGCACGGGTAATGTTGTGGGACACATGCTGGTGTAATGCCGGTACGGCACACCGGTAGAAATAGTGGCGACTGGGGACCGAGTACCTTGGGACAACCGCCCCCATCAGGTTGCGGAATGCTTCTGTCTCAACTAGCCTAAAAGGCAGCATTTCTAGCACAAGCAGAAGAGAAATATTAGAATTGAGGACTGTGGCCTGTGGGGCGTTGGCTGGGTATTTCTGCTTGCGTTCCAAAGACTGGGTTATAGACAACTGAACGCTGTGCTGGGTCAAGGACGTGGACGGGCTTGCTGATGGTGCTGCTTGACTGTGGGCCACAACAGGTGCAGGGCTAGAGGCATCTTCACATGCACGGTGTACTTGGGATTGGCTTCTATGCAAAACAGTGGAAGAAGCAGTGGTGTGACCAGCAGGCAGTGGTCCTCGAGCCTGGGGTTCGGCCCACAAATTCAGGTGCTTTGCTTGCATGTGCCTGATCATGCTGGTGGTCAGGCTGGTTGTTTTACTACCCCTGCTGAAGCAGGCATGGCAGGTGCTGCAAATGGCCTGTTTAGGGTTATCGGCAGAGTCTTGAAAAAATAGCCAGACTCTGGAAGATCTCACAGGTGGAATGGCAACTTCACTCATGTTTGCGTTACAGGGAACGCATGCATGCCCTCTGTCTGTGGCCACCACACTGCTTCTTCCTGCCTGTTGGGGAATATGCCTCCTTCCCCATTTGTGCTGCTGTCCTCGCTACGCATGTCCTCCTGCCAGCTTGGGTCAGTTACTATGTCATCCACCACCTCGTCTTCCACATCTGCACTCTGATCCTCCTCCTGACTTTCTAGAAATTGTCTCATCATGGTCCACCTCTTGTGACACTTTCCCACCATTGCCTTCGTGTGACTGGGGCTGGTCAAAGCTTTGGGCAGCTCTACATGCGATCTCATCTTTCCCCACTTCAAGTTGACTGGGAGAGATTTCTGAATCTTGAAATGGAAAACTGAACAGCTCTTCAGAGTGTCCAAGTGTGGGATCAGTTGTCTCAGGGCACTCGGCATGGTGGGAGGAAGGAGGATCAGGGTGAGGAATATCCTGGCCTCACTCACGGCTACTCAGACTTGACTGTGTGGAAGACAAGGTGGTGGTGGCTAAGTGACTGGAAGCATTTTCCGCTATCCAGCCAACCACCGTTACACACTTCTCTGGCTTCAATAGTTGTGTCCTGTGGTCCCCTAGAAACTGGGACAGGAATGTCGAGAGAGAAGATGTGGGTCTTTGTTGTTGCCCACTTTCACCTTGCCCATGGCCTCATCCTCTGGATGCACCATCAGCATCACATCCACTTCCTTGTCCCTTGCCCCTTGCCTTAACCATTTTAAATGGACTACTGCACTATTTCAAATGCTCAACACAAATGTCTTTATTAGTAGCGAAATAATATGTGATCAGTATGCCTGCAAATCTATGATTTTTCAAACCCAAACACCAGGCAGGCCTCAGCCTGACCTAACAGACTGTATTCAATTTTTTTAAGTTAATTCATGCAAAATAGTGCTGTATAGAATTTGAGTATCACACAGCCAAAAAATAAGTACACCGGTCTCCAATGCCCAAACTAGGAGCACAGAGATACACTCACTGGCCACTTTATTAGGTACACCATGCTAGTAACGGGTTGGACCCCCTTTTGCCTTCAGAACTGCCTCAATTCTTCGTGGCATAGATTCAACAAGGTGCTGGAAGCATTCCTCAGAGATTTTGGTCCATATTGACATGATGGCATCACACAGTTGCCGCAGATTTGTCGGCTGCACATCCCTGATGCGAATCTCCCGTTCCAACACATCCCAAAGATTTCATGTTGTTTACGCCAAATTCTGACCCTACCATCCGAATGTCGCAGCAGAAATCGAGACTCATCAGACCAAGCAACGTTTTTCCAATCTTCTACTGTCCAATTTCGATGAGCTTGTGCAAATTGTAGCCTCAGTTTCCTGTTCTTAGCTGAAAGGAGTGGTACCCGGTGTGGTCTTCTGCTGCTGTAGCCCATCTGCCTCAAAGTTCGACGCACTGTGCGTTCAGAGATGCTCTTAGGCCTACCTTGGTTGTAACGGGTGGCGATTTGAGTCACTGTTGCCTTTCTATCAGCTCGAACCAGTCTGCCCATTCTCCTCTGACCTCTGGCATCAACAAGGCATTTCCGCCCACAGAACTGCCGCTCACTGGATTTTTTTTCTTTTTCGGACCATTCTCTGTAAACCCTAGAGATGGTTGTGCGTGAAAATCCCAGTAGATCAGCAGTTTCTGAAATACTCAGACCAGCCCTTCTGGCACCAACAACCATGCCACGTTCAAAGGCACTCAAATCACCTTTCTTCCCCATACTGATGCTCGGTTTGAACTGCAGGAGATTGTCTTGACCATGTCTACATGCCTAAATGCACTGAGTTGCCGCCATGTGATTGGCTGATTAGAAATTAAGTGTTAACAAGAAGTTGGACAGGTGTACCTAATAAAGTGGCCAGTGAGTGTATAATTACAACTGTGATTTGTCAAAAATCACAGCTGACATCAAGCCCAGGGTTAGTAATAGAGAGGTGTCTATGAAACACCCCGTTTACTAACACTGTAAGTAAAACTAAAGAAACACAGATTAAAAACATGTAATTAAAATATAAAAACAGACACCCTCTTTCACCCATTTACCCCCCAAAAAAACACCTGCAGGTTCAATGAGATCCACAAGGTCCAGCGTAATCCACATCGAGGTCCCAAGACGATCCCCTGCTCCAATACATACAGAAGCCATAGTGACATCATAAAACGTGACCCCTCCCCGTGTCCGCCGTACACACACTAAGGGTGGCATGGAAGCCGCCACCTGTGAGGTCACTGGAGATTACAGTTTGCGGTTATCACAGCACCCTCTGAGCTGTCACTTGAGGTGAACTCAAGGAGCACAGTGACCGGCAATATGCATAACCTGACGGAAACATTGTAGTAGGTTGGATTGCCGGACTGCCCCCTGCGTGACACAGGGGCACTACAGTATGTAAGTCCGACAGTGAACCGTGGAATCATCACAGTGCATCAGATTGGTGAATCACTGTTGGACTGCGTTGCCCACTAGACTTTGTTATATACAGCAAGCTAAAGCTAAGTGGGCAGAAGGACCTGGTGTTTTAGCTTACTAAGTCTGGTATTAAACCACTCCAAGGGACCTGGTCCTTTATCCCACTTGGATTTAGCTTTCTCACAGTGAGCAGGCTAAATCTAAGTTGGCAGAAGGACCTGGTCCTTTATCCTGCTAGATTTAGTATTAAAACACTCACAGGGACCTGGTCCTTTACCCAAATGGGATTTACCTTTCTCACAGAGAGCAGGCTAAATCCAAGTCGGCAGAAGGACCTGGTCCATTTGGCCAATAATTATAGTATTAACCCCTTCACAACGCATGATGCAGTTACGTTATATATAGAAATATAAGAAAAAATATTGATTTTGCTCAATTAAAAAAAATACACAAATTGGGACTTGACATGTTTAGAAACGTCTGACCAATCAAAATGTAAAATAATCTGATCAGTAAACGGCATAACGAGAAAAAACTCGAAACGCCATAATGACTTTTTTTGGTCTCCGCAACATTGCAATAAAATGAAATCAGAGGTGATCAAAACATGGTATCCGCGCCAAAATGGTATCAATAAGAACGTCCCGCCAAAATAAAAAAAATTCCCAATGGCGATGTGGATGGAAAAATAAGTTATGGGAAGGAAAAAAAATTTAAAAAACGGAAAATCGCCTGAGGGTTAAAACACTCCTAGGTGCATGCATGGAAAAAAATCTGTGGTTGTGTGATCTACAAAAATGATCACCAGTAAATAAAACGGGACGAGGATGAGATTGGCGCAGAATATTGTACACACTGGGATTACGGGGAAAATTTGTGTGTATAATTGTCACATATAAATAAATATGTAATCAGATGTCATATCTAGTCTGCGGCTCAATATTACTGCAAAAAATCACATGACAGGATTCATATATATCTATATACAATAAGGGTCCTTCTATCTACTGGGATTTAGCATTCTTATATAGAGCAGGCTAAATCCAAGTCGGCTAAAGGACCTGGTCCCTCTGCCGACTAGGAAATAGCCCACTCTGTGTGAGAAAGCTAAATCCCAGCGCACAGAAGGACCTGGGCCTTTAGTCGACTGGGATTTAGCTTTCTCACAGAGAGCAGGCTAAATCCAAGTCGGCAGAAGGACCTGGTCCATTTGGCCAATAATTATAGTATTGACCCCTTCACAACGCATGATGCAGTTACATCATATAACATAAAAATATCCGAAAAAAAAAATATCGCTTTTGCTCCATTTAAAAAAATAAATAAATTTGGAATTGACGTGATCAGAAAGGTCTGACCAATCAAAATGTAAAATAATCTGATCGGTAAACGGCATAACGAGAAAAAAACTAGAAACGCCATAATTACGTTTTTTTTGGTCGCCGCAACATTGCAATAAAATGAAATAAGAGGTGATCAAAACATGGTATCCGCGCCAAAATGGTATAAAAAAGAACGTCCCGCCAAAATAAAAAAAAAATCCCAACGGTGATGTGGATGAAAATATAAGTTATGGGAAAGAAGAAAAATGTAAAAAAAATGAAAATCGCCAAAGAGTTAAATCACTCCTAGGTGCATGCATGGAAAAAAATCTGTGGTTGCATGATCTACAAGTTACGTCATATATCATAAAAATATAAGAAACAAAAAAAAAATCGCATTTGCTCCATTACAAAAAAAAAAAATAAAAATCCCCGCCAAAATGGTATAAATAAGAACGTCTCGGGGCCAAAATAAATAAAAAATCCCAATGGCGATGTGGATGGAAAAATAAGTTATGGGAAGAAATTTAAAAAAAAAAAAAAAACGGAAAATCACCCGAGGGTTAAAACACTCCTAGGTGCATGCATGGAAAAAAAAATCTGTGGTTGTGTGATCTACAAAAATGATCACCAGTAAATAAAACGTGTCGCAGATGAGATTGGCGCAGAATATTGTACACACTGGGATTACGGGGAAAATTTGTGTGTATAATTGTCACATATAAATAAATATGTAATCAGATGTCATATCCAGGCTGCGGCTCAATATTACTGCAAAAAAATCACATGACAGTATTCATATCTATCTATCTATATACAATAAGGGTCCTTCTATCTGCTGGGATTTAGCATTCTTATATAGAGCAGGCTAAATCCCAGTCGGCTAAAGGACCTGGTCCCTCTGCCGACTGGGAAATAGCCCACTCTGTGTGAGAAAGCTAAATCCCAGTGCACAGAAGGACCTGGTCCTTTAGCCGACTGGGATTTAGCTTTCTCACAGAGAGCAGGCTATTTCCCAGTCGGCAGAGGGACCAGGTCCTTTAGCCCAGTGTTCCCCAACTCCAGTCCTCAAGGCCCACCAACAGATCATGTTTTCAGGATTTCCTTTGTATTGCACAGGTGATGCAATTATCACCTGGGCAAGACTAAGGAAATCCTGAAAACATGACCTGTTGGTGGGCCTTGAGGACTGGAGTTGGGGACCCCTGCTTTAGCCGACTTGGATTTAGCCACAACTAGGGTTGAGCGACTTTCATTTTTTTAAAGGGAACCTGTCACCACTAGGGTTGAGCGACTTTCATTTTTTTAAGATCGAGTAGGGTTTTGGGAAACCCGATTTTGTCCAGAGTCGAGTCGAGTGCAGTCGGCCGATTATCGCTAAAAGTCGGGGATCGACCGAAACACGAAACCCAATGCAAGTCAATGGGGAAGCATAGTCGGCAGTGAGTGGAGGCCAGGAAAACACCTACAGTGCCCATTTTAATGCCAAAAACATCCATTCTTGTTTCTGAAGCTTGTCAATCTTAATTAACTTTATAATAATAGTTGGGCATAGGGAATTGGGGGTCATTTGGCAAAAGTTGTGGGGGGAGTAGGGCCGGCTCAAGTTTTTCGTGGGCCCAGGAAATGCGGACTACGTCACGGCGGTGTTGCAGGGAAAGGTAATTATTTAAAAGTTGCAAGTGCTGTGATCCTGAGCAAGCAGGGGGGGGGGCCCACTCGTTCGCATTGCCACTGGCACAGGGCCCCTCAAAGTACGGCGGTGTGTTTGCATGGCGGGGGCGCCTCCCACCAGCAGCGACACTTTTGCGTACTCTGAGGGGCCCTGTGCCAGTGACGTCGCCAACGAGTATGCCCCCCCACCTGATGAAGGAACCTGCACTTTCATCTGCACCTTCCTCTTTGTCCCTGTGTAAGGTGGTATAACATGCGGGAAGGGGAACCTTACTTTCAGCAGGGACAGATTCTGGCTGTGTAGAGTACAAGGGGAATGTAGTGGTCTCGGTCAATGTACCAGCAGACTCATTTAGCAGTGGCTGGGCAATGGGCAGGATGAGGAGGAAACAGATATAGGGCCAAAGAATAAAGTAGGCTACATGCAGTTCAAAATTGGTAACAGGACTAAACAGGCGGCATTGCTTTGTTCAGTGGAGTAGCAAACCCAAGAGCAGCAGACACTGTTTCAAGGGCCTAACCACACTAGTAGGCCAAATGCAGTTTAATATCTGATAGTATAGGGCGAAAGCCAGAATGTGGAAGCTCAGCTTTGTTCAGTTGAGGACAACACCAGGGAGGGGCAGACACCTTTAGTAGGCCGGAAAAGCCTATTGCATTTTTTAAAATGGTAATTTGGAGCAGAAGGTTGAAGCTCAGCTTTATTTAGTTGAGGGCAACACCAGGGAGGGGCAGAAGCCGTTATTAGGCCCTAACCACCATTTTTTTTTTAAAACCACTTAATGAGAGCCGGAAGGTTGAAGCTCAGCTTTATTTAGTTGAGGACAACACCAGGGAGGGGCAGAAGCCGTTAGTAGGCCCTAACCACCATTTTTTTTTTTTAAAACCACATAATGAGAGCCGGAAGGTTGAAGCTCAGCTTTATTTAGTTGAGGACAACACCAGGGAGGGGCAGAAGCCGTTAGTAGGCCCTAACCACCTTTTTTTTTTTAAAACCACATAATGAGAGCCGGAAGGTTGAAGCTCAGCTTTATTTAGTTGAGGACAACACCAGGGAGGGGCAGAAGCCGTTAGTAGGCCCTAACCACCTTTTTTTTTTTTAAAACCACATAATGAGAGCCGGAAGGTTGAAGCTCAGCTTTATTTAGTTGAGGACAACACCAGGGAGGGGCAGAAGCCGTTAGTAGGCCCTAACCACCTTTTTTTTTTTTAAAACCACATAATGAGAGCCGGAAGGTTGAAGCTCAGCTTTATTTAGTTGAGGACAACACCAGGGAGGGGCAGAAGCCGTTAGTAGGCCCTAACCACCTTTTTTTTTTTTAAAACCACATAATGAGAGCCGGAAGGTTGAAGCTCAGCTTTATTTAGTTGAGGACAACACCAGGGAGGGGCAGAAGCCGTTAGTAGGCCCTAACCACCTTTTTTTTTTTTAAAACCACATAATGAGAGCCGGAAGGTTGAAGCTCAGCTTTATTTAGTTGAGGACAACACCAGGGAGGGGCAGAAGCCGTTAGTAGGCCCTAACCACCTTTTTTTTTTTTAAAACCACATAATGAGAGCCGGAAGGTTGAAGCTCAGCTTTATTTAGTTGAGGACAACACCAGGGAGGGGCACACAGACAGACTCCTTTAGTAGGCCTGAAAAGCCTATTGCATTTTTCAAAATGGTAATTTGGAGCAGAAGGTTGAAGCTCAGCTTTATTTAGTTGAGGGCAACACCAGGGAGGGGCAGAAGCCGTTAGTAGGCCCTAACCAAAGTTGAAGGCCAAATGCAGTTTAATTTCTGATACTATAGGCCGAAAGCCAGAAGGTGGAAGTTCCGATTTAGACAGTGGAGCACAATTTGAATTAGGGACTGCAGACAGACTTAGTAGGCTGTCCCCTGTGGACCATGCATCCACCACATTAACCCATTGCGCCGTAATGGACACGTAATCTTCCGTGGCCATGCCTACAGGTCCATGCGTCTGTTGTCAGGTGCACCTTTGTACTCACAGATTGCCAGAGTGCATGGACAATGCGGTCTTCTACATGCTGGTGGAGGGTTGGGATGGCTTTTCTCGCAAAAGAAGTGTCGACTGGTTAGCTTGTAGCGTGGTACAGCGTAGTCCATCATGGCCTTATTAATAGTAAATAAAATATATAACTAGGCTCTATGAACTTTTAAATAGGTTCCAGGGGTACACGGGCAGCATTGGTGTGGTCAGTGGAGGAGTATTGCAAGTAGGGGCTGCAGACAGGCTATCAAAGGCCTAAAATAACAAACAGTAGGCAGTCATGGCAGTTTTACATCGGTTACATGGATACACAGGCAGGCACTCCAGGCAGCATTGTGGTCAGTGGAGGAGTATTGCAAGTAGGGGCCGCAGACAGGCTATCAAAGGCCTAAAATAACAAACAATAGGCTCATTGCAGTTTTACAGCGGTTACATGGATAGACGGGCAGGCAGCTTGGTGGTGGTGAGTGGAGGAGTATTTAAAGTAGGGACCGCAGACAGGCTTCAAAGGCCTAACATAAGAAAATGGGCTGGCTGTAGGCACTTTATAATTGGTTCCAGGGGTACACGGGCAGCAGTGGTCTGGTCAGTGGAGGAGTATTTAAAGTAGGGACCGCAGACAGGCTTCAAAGGCCTAACATAAGAAAATGGGCTGGCTGTAGGCACTTTATAATTGGTTCCAGGGGTACACGGGCAGCAGTGGTCTGGTCAGTGGAGGAGTATTTAAAGTAGGGACCGCAGACAGGCTATCAAAGGCCTAACATAACAAACAATAGGCTCATGATGGCAGTTTCACAGCGGTTACATGGATACACGGGCAGGCAGCTTGGTGGTGAGTGGAGGAGTATTTAAAGTAGGGACCGCAGACAGGCTATCAAAGGCCTAAAATAACAAACAATAGGCTCATGGCAGTTTCACAGCGGTTACATGGATACACGGGCAGGCAGCTTGGTGGTGGTGAGTGGAGGAGTATTTTAAGTAGGGACCGCAGACAGGCTTCAAAGGCCTAACATAAGAAAATGGGCTGGCTGTAGGCACTTTATAATTGGTTCCAGGGGTACACGGGCAGCAGTGGTCTGGTCAGTGGAGGAGTATTTAAAGTAGGGACCGCAGACAGGCTTCAAAGGCCTAACATAAGAAAATGGGCTGGCTGTAGGCACTTTATAATTGGTTCCAGGGGTACACGGGCAGCAGTGGTCTGGTCAGTGGAGGAGTATTTAAAGTAGGGACCGCAGACAGGCTATCAAAGGCCTAACATAACAAACAATAGGCTCATGATGGCAGTTTCACAGCGGTTACATGGATACACGGGCAGGCAGCTTGGTGGTGAGTGGAGGAGTATTTAAAGTAGGGACCGCACACAGGCTATCAAAGGCCTAAAATAACAAACAATAGGCTCATGGCAGTTTCACAGCGGTTACATGGATACACGGGCAGGCAGCTTGGTGGTGGTGAGTGGAGGAGTATTTAAAGTAGGGACCGCAGACAGGCTTCAAAGGCCTAACATAAGAAAATGGGCTGGCTGTAGGCACTTTATAATTGGTTCCAGGGGTACACGGGCAGCAGTGGTCTGGTCAGTGGAGGAGTATTTAAAGTAGGGACCGCAGACAGGCTATCAAAGGCCTAACATAACAAACAATAGGCTCATGGCAGTTTCACAGCGGTTACATGGATACACGGGCAGGCAGCTTGGTGGTGAGTGGAGGAGTATTTAAAGTAGGGACCGCACACAGGCTATCAAAGGCCTAAAATAACAAACAATAGGCTCATGGCAGTTTCACAGCGGTTACATGGATACACGGGCAGGCAGCTTGGTGGTGGTGAGTGGAGGAGTATTTTAAGTAGGGACCGCAGACAGGGTTCAAAGGCCTAACATAAGAAAATGGGCTGGCTGTAGGCACTTTATAATTGGTTCCAGGGGTACACGGGCAGCAGTGGTCTGGTCAGTGGAGGAGTATTTAAAGTAGGGACCGCAGACAGGCTATCAAAGGCCTAACATAACAAACAATAGGCTCATGGCAGTTTCACAGCGGTTACATGGATACACGGGCAGGCAGCTTGGTGGTGAGTGGAGGAGTATTTAAAGTAGGGACCGCACACAGGCTATCAAAGGCCTAAAATAACAAACAATAGGCTCATGGCAGTTTCACAGCGGTTACATGGATACACGGGCAGGCAGCTTGGTGGTGGTGAGTGGAGGAGTATTTAAAGTAGGGACCGCAGACAGGCTTCAAAGGCCTAACATAAGAAAATGGGCTGGCTGTAGGCACTTTATAATTGGTTCCAGGGGTACACGGGCAGCAGTGGTCTGGTCAGTGGAGGAGTATTTAAAGTAGGGACCGCAGACAGGCTATCAAAGGCCTAACATAACAAACAATAGGCTCATGGCAGTTTCACAGCGGTTACATGGATACACGGGCAGGCAGCTTGGTGGTGAGTGGAGGAGTATTTAAAGTAGGGACCGCACACAGGCTATCAAAGGCCTAAAATAACAAACAATAGGCTCATGGCAGTTTCACAGCGGTTACATGGATACACGGGCAGGCAGCTTGGTGGTGGTGAGTGGAGGAGTATTTAAAGTAGGGACCGCAGACAGGCTTCAAAGGCCTAACATAAGAAAATGGGCTGGCTGTAGGCACTTTATAATTGGTTCCAGGGGTACACGGGCAGCAGTGGTCTGGTCAGTGGAGGAGTATTTAAAGTAGGGACCGCAGACAGGCTATCAAAGGCCTAACATAACAAACAATAGGCTCATGGCAGTTTCACAGCGGTTACATGGATACACGGGCAGGCAGCTTGGTGGTGAGTGGAGGAGTATTTAAAGTAGGGACCGCACACAGGCTATCAAAGGCCTAAAATAACAAACAATAGGCTCATGGCAGTTTCACAGCGGTTACATGGATACACGGGCAGGCAGCTTGGTGGTCAGTGGAGGAGTATTTAAAGTAGGGACCGCAGACAGGCTATCAAAGGCCTAAAATAACAAACAATAGGCTCATGGCAGTTTTACAGCGGTTACATGGATACACAGGCAGCTTGGTGGTGAGTGGAGGAGTAGTGCAAGGAGTGTCTGTCCCAGTACTCCCAAAATATAAATAGATGTTAATGTCTCGCAAAACAACCAAAACAAAAAAAAAAGGTGGCATACTTAGGTACAGGGGTGGGCTCATCTACTGAGTTTCTGACATTGTAATTTGGCAGTAACTATTTAATGGTGCCAATATAGGACACAGACACAGACTACTTTAAGTTGCATCATAGATGTCTACAAATTTGTATTGTCAGTGCCAGACATTGAATGATGTCAGCGAATAGACTAAAGATTGGTGGAGCTGTGCGACATAATTTTGCACGTGGTAGAGCACATTTTGAGCTGGGGTAGGGGGGAACTCTCTTGAGGCCGGCGGGACCGCCCCAGGGCCCCTCATGTTACAACGGTGTGTCTGACGTTGGGTGCGCACCACCACCGCCAGAGACACTACATTGTACTATGAGGGACCCAGTAGCAATGCCGTCAACCAAAAGCGAGCACACCCACCTCTTCAGACAAACAGCAGTCTCACGGGTGCTTGCGCCAAGTCGCGATACCACGGCCCCGTGTGGGGAGTTTTGCCATTTAGGGAGGTGTAAACATGTCGTATGCTGTACAATCAGCTGCAGCAAATTAGACATTAGAAAAGTAATTCACAGGCAAGAGCTTTTCATAGGAAAGCTAGGTGTCGGCCGGGCAAGGTGGGGCAAAAGATTTCGAAATCCAGTTGTGGTTCATTTTAATGAATGTTAGATCGTCAACATTTTGGGTAGCCAGACGAGTCCTTTTTTCGGTTAATATTGAACCTGCAGCACTGAATACTCTTTCTGATAGGACACTTGCTGCCGGGCAAGCAAGCTCCTGCAATGCATATTCTGCCAATTCTGGCCAGGTGTCTAATTTGGAGGCCCAGTAATCAAATGGGAATGACGGTTGAGGGAGAACATCGATAAGGGATGAAAAATAGTTAGTAACCATACTGGACAAATGTTGTCTCCTGTCACTTTCAATTGATGCAGCAGTACCTGTCCTGTCTGCGGTCATAGCAAAATCACTCCACAACCTGGTCAGAAAACCCCTCTGTCCAACGCCACTTCTGATGTGTGCACCCCTAACACTCCTAGTCTGCTGCCCCCTGGAGCTTGTGTGAGAACGATCACGTGCGCTGTGTGCTGGGAATGCCTGAAGCAAACGGTCAACAAGAGTTGATTGTTTGGTTGCTAATATTAGTTCCAAGTTCTCATGTGGCATAATATTTTGCAATTTGCCTTTATAGCGTGGATCAAGGAGGCAGGCCAACCAGTAATCGTCATCGTTCATCATTTTCGTAATGCGTGTGTCCCTTTTTAGGATACGTAAGGCATAATCCGCCATGTGGGCCAAAGTTCCAGTTGTCAAATCTCCGGTTGTGATTGGTTGAGGGGCAGTTGCAGGCAAATCTACGTCACTTGTGTCCCTCAAAAAACCAGAACCCGGCCGTGACACGCAACCAATTTCCTGTGCCCCCGTGAAAGTTTCCGCATTAAAAATATACTCATCCCCATCATCCTCCTCGTCCTCCACCTCCTCTTCGCCCGCTACCTCGTCCTGTACACTGCCCTGACCAGACAATGGCTGACTGTCATCAAGGCTTCCCTCTTCCTCTGGTGCAGACGCCTGCTCCTTTATGTGCGTCAAACTTTGCATCAGCAGACGCATTAGGGGGATGCTCATGCTTATTACGGCGTTGTCTGCACTAACCAGCCGTGTGCATTCCTCAAAACACTGAAGGACTTGACACATGTCTTGTATCTTCGACCACTGCACACCTGACAACTCCATGTCTGCCATCCTACTGCCTGCCCGTGTATCCTCCCACAAATAAATAACAGCACGCCTCTGTTCGCACAGTCTCTGAAGCATGTGCAGTGTTGAGTTCCACCTTGTTGCAACGTCTATGATTAGGCGATGCTGGGGAAGGTTCAAAGACCGCTGATAGGTCTGCATACGGCTGGCGTGTACAGGCGAACGTCGGATATGTGAGCAAAGTGCACGCACTTTGAGGAGCAGGTCGGAGAACCCAGGATAAGTTTTCAATAAGCACTGCACCACCAGGTTTAAGGTGTGAGCCAGGCAAGGAATGTGTTTCAGTTGGGAAAGGGAGATGGCAGCCATGAAATTCCTTCCGTTATCACTCACTACCTTGCCTGCCTCAAGATCTACTGTGCCCAGCCACGACTGCGTTTCTTGTTGCAAGAACTCGGACAGAACTTCCGCGGTGTGTCTGTTGTCGCCCAAACACTTCATAGCCAATACAGCCTGCTGACGCTTGGCAGTAGCTGGCCCATAATGGGACAACTGGTGTGCAACAGTGTCATCTGCCGATGGAGTGGTTGGCCGACTGCGTTCTGTGGAAGAGCTGTAGCTTCTGCAGGAGGACGAGGAGGAGGAGGAGGGGGTGCGAACGCCTACAGCCAACTGTTTCCTAGACCGTGGGCTAGGCACAACTGTCCCTAAATTGATGTCGCCTGTGGACCCTGCATCCACCACATTCACCCAGTGTGCCGTGATGGACACATAACGTCCCTGGCCATGCCTACTGGTCCATGCATCTGTAGTCAGGTGCACCTTTGTACTCACAGATTGCCTAAGTGCATGGACGATGCGCTGTTTAACATGCTGGTGCAGGGCTGGGATGGCTTTTCTGGAAAAAAAGTGTCGACTAGGTAGCTCGTATCGTGGTTCAGCGTACTCCATCAGGGCTTTAAAAGCTTCGCTTTCAACTAAACGGTAGGGCATCATCTCTAACGAGATTAGTCTAGCTATGTGGGCGTTAAAACCCTGTGTACGCGGATGCGAGGATAAGTACTTCCTTTTTCTAACCAGAGTCTCATGTAGGGTGAGCTGGACTGGAGAGCAGGAGATCGTGGAACTTTCGGGTGTGCCGGTGTACATGGCAGACTGAGAGACGGTTGGAGACGGTATTGTTTCCGCCGGTGCCCTAGATGCAATATTTCCTCCTACTAAACTGGTGATTCCCTGACCCTGACTGCTTTTGGCTGGCAAAGAAACCTGCACAGATACTGCCGGTGGTGCGGAAAATGGTGGCCTTACAGTGACGGAAGGGATGTTGCGTTGCTGACTAGCTTCATTGGCCGAGGGTGCTACAACCTTAAGGGACGTTTGGTAGTTAGTCCAGGCTTGAAAATGCATGGTGGTTAAGTGTCTATGCATGCAACTAGTATTTAGACTTTTCAGATTCTGACCTCTGCTTAAGCTAGTTGAACATTTTTGACAGATGACTTTGCGCTGATCAGTTGGATGTTGTTTAAAAAAATGCCAGACTGCACTCTTCCTAGACTCGGATCCCTTTTCAGGGATTGCAGACTGAGCTTTAACCGGATGGCCACGCTGTCCTCCAACAGGTTTTGGCTTTGACACGCGTTTTGGGCCAGATACGGGCCCGGCAGATGGAACCTGTTGCGATGTTGATGCCTGCTGCGGCCCCTCCTCCACCTCCGCTTCTGAACTACTGCCGCCTGCACCCTGTTCCCCCAATGGCTGCCAATCGGGGTCAATAACTGGGTCATCTATTACCTCCTCTTCGAGCTCGTGTGCAACTTCGTCTGTGTCACTGTGTCGGTCGGTGGTATAGCGTTCGTGGCGGGGCAACATAGTCTCATCAGGGTCTGATTGTGGATCTGTACCCTGAGAGGGCAATGTGGTGGTCTGAGTCAAAGGAGCAGCATAGTACTCTGGCTGTGGCTGTGCATCAGTGCACTCCATGTCAGAATCTACTTGTAATGGGCATGGCCTGTTAAATGTTTCACTTTCTAAGCCAGGGACGGTATGTGTAAAGAGCTCCATGGAGTGACCCGTTGTGTCGCCTGCTGCATCCTTCTCTCTTGTTGTAGTTTTTGCTGAGGAGGACAAGGAAGCGACTTGTCCCTGACCGTGAACATCCACAAGCGACGCGCTGCTTTTACATTTACCAGTTTCGGAAGAGGAGGCAAAAGAGCTAGAGGCTGAGTCTGCAATGTAAGCCAAAACTTGCTGTTGCTGCTCAGCCTTTAAAAGCGGTTTTCCTACTCCCAGAAAAGAGAGCGTTCGAGGCCTTGTGTAGCCTGACGACGAAACTGGCTCCACAGCTCCAGACTTAGGTGGAATATTTTTATCCCCACGACCACCTGATGCTCCACTACCACTACCATCATTACCAGCTGACAATGAACGCCCACGACGACCTCTTGCACCAGACTTCCTCATTGTTTAAAAATCGTAACCAAACTAACTTTATTTGTTGCTGTCAAACAACTTACACGGTGAGCTATAACTTCAGTATGATTTCAATATCCCTTAACAGGTTGGTGAGACCACAAGGAAAATCAGGCACAATGTTACACACTCTGTTTTCTGTGACACCAAATCACAGAGATGACACACACGCAGGACTGTCACTCAAGCACTAATGTCAATATTAATCTCCCACCTAATTTATTTTTTTTTTTTTCTCTGTGAGACTTTAGAAACCAAATAATATTTAAAAAAAAAACAAAAAAACAAGGCTTTCTATGGCCCACTGAATGAGAGATGGCACGCACAGGAGTGGCACACAAGCCCTGACTGAGGCCAATATTTTTCTCCCACTGATTGATGTAGTGTTTTTGTGTTGAGGTTGATTTTAAAACACAAATGAAGGAAAAAAATAAAAAGGCTTTCTATGGCCCACAATTAGAGAGAGAGGTGGCACACCCAGGAGTCAAGACTGGCACACAAGCTGAAATGGCAATATTACTCTCCCACTGTTTTTTTATGTATTTTTTTTTTATTTTCAGGGAGACTTTAGAAACCAAATAATATTTAAAAAAAAAAAAAAAAACAAGGCTTTCTATGGCCCACTGAATGAGAGGGACAGAGGTGGCACACCCAGGAGTCAAGACTGGCACACAAGCTGAAATGGCAATATTACTCTCCCACTGTTTTTTTATGTATTTTTTTTTTTTATTTTCAGGGAGACTTTAGAAACCAAATAATATTAAAAAAACCAAAAAATAAATAGGCTTTCTATGGCCCACTGAATGAAAGGGAGAGAGGTGGCACACCCAGGAGTCAAGACTGGCACACAAGCTGAAAGGGCAATATTACTCTCCCACTGTTTTTTTATGTATTTTTTTTTTTTATTTTCAGGGAGACTTTAGAAACCAAATAATATTAAAAAAACCAAAAAATAAATAGGCTTTCTATGGCCCACAATTAGAGAGAGAGGTGGCACACCCAGGAGTCAAGACTGGCACACAAGCTGAAATGGCAATATTACTCTCCCACTGTTTTTTTATGTTTTTTTTTTTTATTTTCAGGGAGACTTTAGAAACCAAATAATATTAAAAAAAAAAACAAAAAAACAAGGCTTTCTATGGCCCACTGAATGAGAGGGAGAGAGGTGGCACACCCAGGAGTCAAGACTGGCACACAAGCTGAAATGGCAATATTACTCTCCCACTGTTTTTTTATGTATTTTTTTTTTTTATTTTCAGGGAGACTTTAGAAACCAAATAATATTAAAAAAACCAAAAAATAAATAGGCTTTCTATGGCCCACTGAATGAAAGGGAGAGAGGTGGCACACCCAGGAGTCAAGACTGGCACACAAGCTGAAAGGGCAATATTACTCTCCCACTGTTTTTTTATGTATTTTTTTTTTTTATTTTCAGGGAGACTTTAGAAACCAAATAATATTAAAAAAACCAAAAAATAAATAGGCTTTCTATGGCCCACAATTAGAGAGAGAGGTGGCACACCCAGGAGTCAAGACTGGCACACAAGCTGAAATGGCAATATTACTCTCCCACTGTTTTTTTATGTTTTTTTTTTTTATTTTCAGGGAGACTTTAGAAACCAAATAATATTAAAAAAAAAACAAAAAAACAAGGCTTTCTATGGCCCACTGAATGAGAGGGAGAGAGGTGGCACACCCAGGAGTCAAGACTGGCACACAAGCTGAAATGGCAATATTACTCTCCCACTGTTTTTTTATGTATTTTTTTTTTTTATTTTCAGGGAGACTTTAGAAACCAAATAATATTAAAAAAACCAAAAAATAAATAGGCTTTCTATGGCCCACTGAATGAAAGGGAGAGAGGTGGCACACCCAGGAGTCAAGACTGGCACACAAGCTGAAAGGGCAATATTACTCTCCCACTGTTTTTTTATGTATTTTTTTTTTTATTTTCAGGGAGACTTTAGAAACCAAATAATATTAAAAAAACCAAAAAATAAATAGGCTTTCTATGGCCCACAATTAGAGAGAGAGGTGGCACACCCAGGAGTCAAGACTGGCACACAAGCTGAAATGGCAATATTACTCTCCCACTGTTTTTTTATGTTTTTTTTTTTTATTTTCAGGGAGACTTTAGAAACCAAATAATATTAAAAAAAAAACAAAAAAACAAGGCTTTCTATGGCCCACTGAATGAGAGGGAGAGAGGTGGCACACCCAGGAGTCAAGACTGGCACACAAGCTGAAATGGCAATATTACTCTCCCACTGTTTTTTTATGTATTTTTTTTTTTTATTTTCAGGGAGACTTTAGAAACCAAATAATATTAAAAAAACCAAAAAATAAATAGGCTTTCTATGGCCCACTGAATGAAAGGGAGAGAGGTGGCACACCCAGGAGTCAAGACTGGCACACAAGCTGAAAGGGCAATATTACTCTCCCACTGTTTTTTTATGTATTTTTTTTTTTTATTTTCAGGGAGACTTTAGAAACCAAATAATATTAAAAAAAAAAAAAAAAAAAAAAATAGGCTTGCTATAGCCCACTGAATGAGAGATAGCACACACAGCAGTGGCACACAAGCCCTGACTGAGGCCAATATTTTTCTCCCACTGATTGATGTAGTGTTTTTGTGTTGAGGTAGATTTTAGAACACAAATCACGGAAAAAATAAATAGGCTTTCTATGGCCCACTGAATGAAAGGGAGAGAGGTGGCACACCCAGGAGTCAAGACTGGCACACAAGCTGAAAGGGCAATATTACTCTCCCACTGTTTTTTTATGTATTTTTTGTTTTTTCAGGGAGACTTTAGAAACCCAATAATATTTAAAAAAAAAAATAAATAGGCTTTCTATGGCCCACTGAATGAGAGGGAGAGAGGTGGCACACCCAGGAGTCAAGACTGGCACACAAGCTGAAAGGGCAATATTATTCTCCCACTGTTTTTTTAGGTTTTTTTTTTTTTTTTCAGGGAGAATTAGAAACCAAATAATATTAAAAAAAAAAAAAAAAAATAGGCTTGCTATAGCCCACTGAATGAGAGATAGCACACACAGCAGTGGCACACAAGCCCTGACTGAGGCCAATATTTTTCTCCCACTGATTGATGTACTGTTTTTGTGTTGAGGTAGATTTTAGAACACAAATCACGGAAAAAATAAATAGGCTTTCTATGGCCCACTCAGTGAGAGATGGCACACACAGGGATGGCACTGTAGCAGAAATGCCAATCTTAATCTCCCACAAAAAAAAAAAACAAAAAAAAAAAAAAAACTGTCCTACAATTACTATCTCCCTGCAGTAATGTAAGCCAGGTATGGCAGGCAGCAATAGGAGTGGACTGATGCACAAATTAAATAAAAAGTGTGGAAAAACAGAAAAGATAGCTGTGCAGAAAGGAAGGAACAAGAGGATATGTGCTTTGAAAAAAGCAGTTGGTTTCCACAGTGGCGTACACACAGCAATACAGCTATCACGGAGCCTTCTAGGGCAGCCCAATGAGCTACAGCGCTGAGGGGAAAAAAAAAAAAAAATAGCTTCCACAGTCCCTGCACACCGAAGGTGGTGTTGGACAGTGGAAATCGCTGCAGCACAAGCGGTTTGGTGGTTAGTGGACCCTGCCTAACGCTCTCCCTGCTTCTGATGAAGCGGCAGCAACCTGTCCCTAAGCTCAGATCAGCAGCAGTAAGATGGCGGTCGGCGGGAACGCCCCTTTATAGCCCCTGTGACGCCGCAGACAGCAAGCCAATCACTGCAATGCCCTTCTCTAAGATGGTGGGGACCAGGATCTATGTCATCACGCTGCCCACACTCTGCGTTCACCTTCATTGGCTGAGAAATGGCGCTTTTCGCGTCATTGAAACGCGACTTTGGCGCGAAAGTCGCGTACCGCATGGCCGACAAGCACAGGGGTCGGATCGGGTTTCATGAGACGCCGACTTAGCCAAAAGTCGGCGACTTTTGAAAATGATCGACCCGTTTCGCTCAACCCTAGTCACCACGTTTTTGGAAGATGGGATAAAAATAGCGTTAAATAGGGGCAGAGGTGGGCGTTACACTAGAGTGTTTGTTATGCGTTTATTACCCACCTAAGTTGCCGAAATACCTTTGCAAAGTCTCCGTTTTCGCCTGTCAATCAGGCTGGTCTGGTCAGATGGGCGTGGTGTCTTCCCCCAGATCTTGTTTAGTTTTCCGTTGGTGGCGTAGTGGTGTGCGCATGCCCAAGGTCCCGAATCCTCTGCCAGGGGATTTCAAAGAGCGCGGTGTCCGTTATTGCATTGGTGATCGGTGGGCGCGGCCATCTTCCTTTGGCCGCGCGTGCGCAGAAGCGGCGCTCTGCTTGCCGCGGCGCTCTGCTGGCCGCGGCTTCAGGAAAATGGCCGCCGCGATATCCATCTGCGCACGCGCGGCATCCCGCGGCCATTTTCCTGATGCCGCGGCCAGCAGAGCGCCGCTTCTGCGCACGCGCGGCCAAAGGAAGATGGCCGCGCCCACCGATCACCAATGCAATAACGGACACCGCGCTCTTTGAAATCCCCTGGCAGAGGATTCGGGACCTTGGGCATGCGCACACCACTACGCCACCAACGGAAAACTACGCAAAATCTGGGGGAAGACAACGCCCATCTGACCAGACTAGCCTGATTGACAGGCGAAAACGGAGACTTTGCAAAGGTATTTCGGCAACTTAGGTGGGTAATAAACGCATAACAAACACACTAATGTAACGCCCACCTCTGCCCCTATTTAACGCTATTTTTATCCCATCTTCCAAAAACATGGTGACAGGTTCCCTTTAAGATTGAGTCGGGTTTTGTGAAACCCGACTTAGTCCAGAGTCGAGTCGAGTGAAGTCGGCCGATTATCGCTAAAAGTCGGGGATCGACCGAAACACGAAACCCAATGCAAGTCAATGGGGAAGCATAGCCGGCAGTGAGTGGAGGCCAGGAAAACACCTACAGTGCCCATTTTAATGCCAAAAACATCCATTCTTGTTTTCTGAAGCTTGTCAATCTAAATTAACTTTATAATAATAGTTGGGCACTGGAAATTGGGGGCGATTTGGCAAAAGTTGTGGGGGGTAGGGCTGGTTCAAGGTTTTAGTGGGCACAGGAAACATGGACTACGTCACGGCGGTGGAGCAGTGAGAGGTAAGTATGTCAAGTTTGCAAGTGCTGTGATCCTAAGCAAGCAGGGGGGCCCACTCGTTGGCATTGGCACTGGCACAGGGCCCCTCAAAGTACAGCGGTGTGTTTGCACGGCGGGGGCGCCTCCCACCAGCAGCGACACTTTTGCGTACTCTGAGGGGCCATGTGCCAGTGACGTCGCCAACGAGTATGCCCCCCCCACCTGATGAAGGAACCTGCACTTTCATCTGCACCTTCCTCTTTGTCCCTGTGTAAGGTGGTATAACATGCGGGAAGGGGAACCTGACTTTCAGCAGGGTCAGATTCTGGCTGTGTAGAGTGCAAGGGGAATGTAGTGGTCTAGGTCAATGTACCAGCAGACTCCTGTAGCAGTGGCTGGGCAGTGGGCAGGATGAGGAGGAAACAAATATAGGGCCAAAGAATAAAGTAGGCTAAATGCAGTTCAAAATTGGTAACAGGACTAAACAGGCGGCATTGCTTTGTTGAGTGGAGTAGCAAACCCAGGAGCAGCAGACACTGTTTTAAGGGCCCAAACACACTAATAGGCCAAATGCAGTTTAATATCTGATACTATAGGCCGAAAGCCATAAGGTTGAAGCTCAGCCTTTTTTAGTTGAGGACAAACACCAGGGAGGAGCAAACAGAGCTATTAGGCCCCATCCAGCAATTTAAAAAAAAAAAAAAAGAGCCAGAAGGTGGAAACTCAGCTTTGTTCAGTGGAGGACAACACCAGGCAGGGGCAGACACCGTTAGTAGACCCTAACCACCAATTTTTAAAAACACAGCACTTAATGAGAGCAAGAAGGTTGAAGCTCAGCTGTATTCAGTTGAGGGCAACACCAGGGAGGGGCAGACACCGTTAGTAGGCCCTAACCACCAATTTTTAAAAACACAGCACTTAATGAGAGCCAGAAGGTTGAAGCTCAGCTTTATTCAGTTGAGGGCAAGACCAGGGAGGGGCAGACACCGTTAGTAGGCCCTAACCACCATTTTGTTTTTTAAAAAACACTTAATGAGAGCCAGAAGGTTGAAGCTCAGCTGTATTCAGTTGAGGACAACACCAGGGAGGGGCAGACACCGTTAGTAGGCCCTAACCACCAATTTTTAAAAACACAGCACTTAATGAGAGCAAGAAGGTTGAAGCTCAGCTGTATTCAGTTGAGGGCAACACCAGGGAGGGGCAGACACCGTTAGTAGGCCCTAACCACCAATTTTTAAAAACACAGCACTTAATGAGAGCCAGAAGGTTGAAGCTCAGCTTTATTCAGTTGAGGGCAACACCAGGGAGGGGCAGACACCGTTAGTAGGCCCTAACCACCAATTTTTAAAAACACAGCACTTAATGAGAGCCAGAAGGTTGAAGCTCAGCTTTATTCAGTTGAGGGCAACACCAGGGAGGGGCAGACACCGTTAGTAGGCCCTAACCACCAATTTTTAAAAACACAGCACTTAATGAGAGCCAGAAGGTTGAAGCTCAGCTTTATTCAGTTGAGGGCAACACCAGGGAGGGGCAGACACCGTTAGTAGGCCCTAACCACCATTTTGTTTTTTAAAAAACACTTAATGAGAGCCAGAAGGTTGAAGCTCAGCTTTATTCAGTTGAGGGCAACACCAGGGAGGGGCAGACACCGTTAGTAGGCCCTAACCACCATTTTGTTTTTTAAAAAACACTTAATGAGAGCCAGAAGGTTGAAGCTCAGCTGTATTCAGTTGAGGACAACACCAGGGAGGGGCAGACACCGTTAGTAGGCCCTAACCACCATTTTTTAAAAACACAGCACTTAATGAGAGCAAGAAGGTTGAAGCTCAGCTGTATTCAGTTGAGGGCAACACCAGGGAGGGGCAGACACCGTTAGTAGGCCCTAACCACCAATTTTTAAAAACACAGCACTTAATGAGAGCCAGAAGGTTGAAGCTCAGCTTTATTCAGTTGAGGGCAACACCAGGGAGGGGCAGACACCGTTAGTAGGCCCTAACCACCAATTTTTAAAAACACAGCACTTAATGAGAGCCAGAAGGTTGAAGCTCAGCTTTATTCAGTTGAGGGCAACACCAGGGAGGGGCAGACACCGTTAGTAGGCCCTAACCACCATTTTGTTTTTTAAAAAACACTTAATGAGAGCCAGATGGTTGAAGCTCAGCTGTATTCAGTTGAGGACAACTCCAGGGAGGGGCAGACACCGTTAGTAGGCTGTAACCAAAGTTGAAGGCCAAATGCAGTTTAATATCTGATACTATAGGCCGAAAGCCACAAGGTTGAAGCACTGCTTTATTCAGTTGAGGGCAACACCAGGGAGGGGCAGACACCGTTAGTAGGCCGTAACCAAAGTTGAAGGCCAAATGCAGTTTAATATCTGATACTATAGGCCGAAAGCCAGAAGGTTGAAGCACAGCTTTATTCAGTTGAGGGCAACACCAGGGAGGGGCAGACACCGTTAGTAGGCCCTAACCACCATTTTGTTTTTTAAAAAACACTTAATGAGAGCAAGAAGGTTGAAGCTCAGCTGTATTCAGTTGAGGGCAACACCAGGGAGGGGCAGACACCGTTAGTAGGCCCTAACCACCAATTTTTAAAAACACAGCACTTAATGAGAGCCAGAAGGTTGAAGCTCAGCTTTATTCAGTTGAGGGCAACACCAGGGAGGGGCAAACACCGTTAGTAGGCCCTAACCACCAATTTTTAAAAACACAGCACTTAATGAGAGCCAGAAGGTTGAAGCTCAGCTTTATTCAGTTGAGGGCAACACCAGGGAGGGGCAGACACCGTTAGTAGGCCCTAACCACCATTTTGTTTTTTAAAAAACACTTAATGAGAGCCAGATGGTTGAAGCTCAGCTGTATTCAGTTGAGGACAACACCAGGGAGGGGCAGACACCGTTAGTAGGCCGTAACCAAAGTTGAAGGCCAAATGCAGTTTAATATCTGATACTATAGGCCGAAAGCCACAAGGTTGAAGCACAGCTTTATTCAGTTGAGGGCAACACCAGGGAGGGGCAGACACCGTTAGTAGGCCGTAACCAAAGTTGAAGGCCAAATGCAGTTTAATATCTGATACTATAGGCCGAAAGCCAGAAGGTTGAAGCACAGCTTTATTCAGTTGAGGGCAACACCAGGGAGGGGCAGACACCGTTAGTAGGCCCTAACCACCATTTTGTTTTTTAAAAAACACTTAATGAGAGCCAGAAGGTTGAAGCTCAGCTGTATTCAGTGGAGGACAACACCAGGCAGGGGCAGACGCCGTTAGTAGGCCCTAACCACCATTTTTTAAAAACACAGCACTTAATGAGAGCAAGAAGGTTGAAGCTCAGCTGTATTCAGTTGAGGGCAACACCAGGGAGGGGCAGACACCGTTAGTAGGCCCTAACCACCATTTTGTTTTTTAAAAAACACTTAATGAGAGCCAGAAGGTTGAAGCTCAGCTGTATTCAGTTGAGGACAACACCAGGGAGGGGCAGACACCGTTAGTAGGCCGTAACCAAAGTTGAAGGCCAAATGCAGTTTAATATCTGATACTATAGGCCGAAAGCCACAAGGTTGAAGCACAGCTTTATTCAGTTGAGGGCAACACCAGGGAGGGGCAGACACCGTTAGTAGGCCGTAACCAAAGTTGAAGGCCAATTGCAGTTTAATATCTGATACTATAGGCCGAAAGCCAGAAGGTTGAAGCACAGCTTTATTCAGTTGAGGGCAACACCAGGGAGGGGCAGACACCGTTAGTAGGCCCTAACCACCAATTTTTAAAAACACAGCACTTAATGAGAGCCAGAAGGTTGAAGCTCAGCTGTATTCAGTTGAGGGCAACACCAGGGAGGGGCAGACACCGTTAGTAGGCCCTAACCACCAATTTTTAAAAACACAGCACTTAATGAGAGCCAGAAGGTTGAAGCTCAGCTTTATTCAGTTGAGGGCAACACCAGGGAGGGGCAGACACCGTTAGTAGGCCCTAACCACCATTTTGTTTTTTAAAAAACACTTAATGAGAGCCAGAAGGTTGAAGCTCAGCTTTATTCAGTTGAGGGCAACACCAGGGAGGGGCAGACACCGTTAGTAGGCCCTAACCACCAATTTTTAAAAACACAGCACTTAATGAGAGCCAGAAGGTTGAAGCTCAGCTTTATTCAGTTGAGGGCAACACCAGGGAGGGGCAGACACCGTTAGTAGGCCCTAACCACCATTTTGTTTTTTAAAAAACACTTAATGAGAGCCAGAAGGTTGAAGCTCAGCTGTATTCAGTTGAGGACAACACCAGGGAGGGGCAGACACCGTTAGTAGGCTGTAACCAAAGGTGAAGGCCAAATGCAGTTTAATATCTGATACTATAGGCCGAAAGCCACAAGGTTGAAGCACAGCTTTATTCAGTTGAGGGCAACACCAGGGAGGGGCAGACACCGTTAGTAGGCCGTAACCAAAGTTGAAGGCCAAATGCAGTTTAATATCTGATACTATAGGCCGAAAGCCAGAAGGTTGAAGCACAGCTTTATTCAGTTGAGGGCAACACCAGGGAGGGGCAGACACCGTTAGTAGGCCGTAACCAAAGTTGAAGGCCAAATGCAGTTTAATATCTGATACTATAGGCCGAAAGCCAGAAGGTTGAAGCACAGCTTTATTCAGTTGAGGGCAACACCAGGGAGGGGCAGACACCGTTAGTAGGCCCTAACCACCAATTTTTAAAAACACAGCACTTAATGAGAGCCAGAAGGTTGAAGCTCAGCTTTATTCAGTTGAGGGCAACACCAGGGAGGGGCAGACACCGTTAGTAGGCCCTAACCACCATTTTGTTTTTTAAAAAACACTTAATGAGAGCCAGAAGGTTGAAGCTCAGCTGTATTCAGTTGAGGACAACACCAGGGAGGGGCAGACACCGTTAGTAGGCCGTAACCAAAGTTGAAGGCCAAATGCAGTTTAATATCTGATACTATAGGCCGAAAGCCAGAAGGTTGAAGCACAGCTTTATTCAGTTGCAGCTTCTTTGCAATAATATAAAGAAGACGCGACAGGACAACACTCGGTGGATGCCATATCTGTGTTTTCAATGGAAAAAAACCTTTCAGTTAACTACTTGCAGGAGAAAGTTTTTGTAGCTGGTGGCCAATTTTGGTACTGTACCAGTTTTTGGTTGTATGTGTTTTTGTTTTTAATGTTAAAATGTATGCATTTGATATCTCTCCAGTATTTTCTTTATTATAAGCAAAATACTTATTTTTATATTTTCTGATGTTTTATACCGGAGTGTTCCTCGGGACACGCTTATAAACTTGATAATTGGTTCCAGGGGTACACGGGCAGCAGTGATCTGGTCAGTGGAGGCCTAGTGGAAGGAGGGACTGCAGACAGGCTTCGGAGGCCTAACACAATAAAATGGGCTGGCTGTAGGCACTTTAAAATTGGTTCCAGGGGTACATGGGCAGCAGTGGTCTGGTCAGTGGAGGCCTAGTGGAAGGAGGGGCCGCAGACAGGCTTCGAAGGCCTAACATGATAAAATGGGCTGGCTGTAGGCACTTTATGATTGGTTCCAGGGGTACACGGGCAGCAGTGGTATGGTCAGTGGAGGCCTAGTGGAAGGAGGGACCGCAGACAGGCTTCGAAGGCCTAACATAATAAAATGGGCTGGCTGTAGGCACTGTAAAATAGGTTCCAGGGGTACACGGGCAGCAGTGGTCTGGTCAGTGGAGGCCTAGTGGAAGGAGGGACCGCAGACAGGCTTCGAAGGCCTAACATGATAAAATGGGCTGGCTGTAGGCACTTTAAAATTGGTTCCAGGGGTACACGGGCAGGAGTGGTCTGGTCAGTGGAGGCCTAGTGGAAGGAGGGACCGCAGACAGGCTTCGAAGGCCTAACATGATAAAATGGGCTGGCTGTAGGCACTTTATAATTGGTTCCAGGGGTACACGGGCAGCAGTGGTCTGGTCAGTGGAGGCCTAGTGGAAGGAGGGACCGCAGACAGGCTTCGAAGGCCTAACATAATAAAATGGGCTGGCTGTAGGCACTGTAAAATAGGTTCCAGGGGTACACGGGCAGCAGTGGTCTGGTCAGTGGAGGCCTAGTGGAAGGAGGGACCGCAGACAGGCTTCGAAGGCCTAACATGATAAAATGGGCTGGCTGTAGGCACTTTATAATTGGATCCAAGGGTACACGGGCAGCAGTGGTCTGGTCAATGTAGGCCTAGTGGAAGGAGGGACCGCAGACAGGCTTCGAAGGCCTAACATAATAAAATGGGCTGGCTGTAGGCACTGTAAAATAGGTTCCAGGGGTACACGGGCAGCAGTGGTCTGGTCAGTGGAGGCCTAGTGGAAGGAGGGACCGCAGACAGGCTTCGAAAGCCTAACATGATAAAATGGGCTGGCTGTAGGCACTTTATAATTGGTTCCAGGGGTACACGGGCAGCAGTGGTCTGGTCAGTGGAGGCCTAGTGGAAGGAGGGACCGCAGACAGGCTTTGAAGGCCTAACATGATAAAATGGGCTGGCTGTAGGCACTTTATAATTGGTTCCAGGGGTACACGGGCAGCAGTGGTCTGGTCAGTGGAGGCCTAGTGGAAGGAAGGACCGCAGACAGGCTTCGAAGGCCTAACATGATAAAATGGGCTGGCTGTAGGCACTGTAAAATAGGTTCCAGGGGTACACGGGCAGCAGTGGTCTGGTCAGTGGAGGCCTAGTGGAAGGAGGGACCGCAGACAGGCTTCGAAGGCCTAACATGATAAAATGGGCTGGCTGTAGGCACTTTATAATTGGTTCCAGGGGTACACGGGCAGCAGTGGTCTGGTCAGTGGAGGCCTAGTGGAAGGAGGGACTGCAGACAGGCTTCGAAGGCCTAACATAATAAAATGGGCTGGCTGTAGGCACTGTAAAATAGGTTCCAGGGGTACACGGGCAGCAGTGGTCTGGTCAGTGGAGGCCTAGTGTAAGGAGGGACCGCAGACAGGCTTCGAAGGCCTAACATAATAAAATGGGCTGGCTGTAGGCACTGTAAAATAGGTTCCAGGGGTACACGGGCAGCAGTGGTCTGGTCAGTGGAGGCCTAGTGTAAGGAGGGACCGCAGACAGGCTTCGAAGGCCTAACATAATAAAATGGGCTGGCTGTAGGCACTGTAAAATAGGTTCCAGGGGTACACGGGCAGCAGTGGTCTGGTCAGTGGAGGCCTAGTGGAAGGAGGGACCGCAGACAGGCTTCGAAGTCCTAACATAATAAAATGGGCTGGCTGTAGGCACCGTAAAATAGGTTCCAGGGGTACACGGGCAGCAGTGGTGTGGTCAACGGAGGCCGATTGTAATGAGTGTCTGCCAGTTAGTAGTCAAAAAACAACAAATAAATGTGAATGTCTCGCATTAAAACAAAGACACTAAAGGGTGCAATCATTAGGTTCAGGGGTGGGATCCTCTGCGTTGTTTCAGACCTACTAATTTAGCGCAAAGTATTTACTGTGGTAAATAGAGGACACTGCCCCTGACTATGTTATGTACCATCATACATGTCAACACAATGGTATTGTCAGTGGCAGGTATGGAAGGATGTCAGCGCATAGACTAAACATTGGTGGAAGTGTGAGAGATAACTGTGGAAGTGGTAGAGCAATGTTTGACCTGGGGGTGGGTGAACTCTCTTGTGGCCGGCGGTACAGGCCCAGGGCCCCTCATGTTACAACAGTGTGTCTGACGTTGGGTGCGCACCACCACCGCCAGAGACACTTTATTGTACTATGAGGGACCCAGTACCAATGCCGTCGACCAAAAGCGAGCACACCCACCTCTTCAGGCAAACAGCTGTCTCACGGGTGCTTGCGCCAAGTCGCGATACTACGGCCCCGTGTGGGGAGTTTGGCCATTTAGGGAGGTGTAAACATGTCATATGCCGGACAATCAGCTGCAGAAAATTAGACATTAGAAAAGTAATTCACAGTAGTCCACAGGCAAGAGCTTTTCATAGGAAAGCTAGGTGTCGGCCGGGCAAGGTGGGGCAAAAGATTTCGAAATCCAGTTGTGGTTCATTTTAATGAATGTTAGATCGTCAACATTTTGGGTAGCCAGACGAGTCCTTTTTTCGGTTAATATTGAACCTGCAGCACTGAATACTCTTTCTGATAGGACACTTGCTGCCGGGCAAGCAAGCTCCTGCAATGCATATTCTGCCAATTCTGGCCAGGTGTCTAATTTTGAGGCCCAGTAATCAAATGGGAATGATGGTTGAGGGAGAACATCGATAAGGGATGAAAAATAGTTAGTAACCATACTGGACAAATGTTGTCTCCTGTCACTTTCAATTGATGCAGCAGTACCTGTCCTGTCTGCGGTCATAGCAAAATCACTCCACAACCTGGTCAGAAAACCCCTCTGTCCAACGCCACTTCTGATGTGTGCACCCCTAACACTACTAATCTGCTGCCCCCTGGAGCTCGTGTGATAACGATCACGTGCGCTGTGTGCTGGGAATGCCTGAAGCAAACGGTCAACAAGAGTTGATTGTTTGGTTGCTAATATTAGTTCCAAGTTCTCATGTGGCATAATATTTTGCAATTTGCCTTTATAGCGTGGATCAAGGAGGCAGGCCAACCAGTAATCGTCATCGTTCATCATTTTCGTTATGCGTGTGTCCCTTTTTAGGATACGTAAGGCATAATCCGCCATGTGGGCCAAAGTTCCAGTTGTCAAATCTCCGGTTGTGATTGGTTGAGGGGCAGTTTCAGGCAAATCTACGTCACTTGTGTCCCTCAAAAAACCAGAACCCGGCCTTGCCACGCAACCAATTTCCAGTGCCCCCGGGAAAGCTTCCGCATTAAAAATATACTCATCCCCATCATCCTCCTCGTCCTCCACCTCCTCTTCGCCCGCTACCTCGTCCTGTACACTGCCCTGACCAGACAATGGCTGACTGTCATCAAGGCTTTCCTCTTCCTCTGGTGCAGACGCCTGCTCCTTTATGTGCGTCAAACTTTGCATCAGCAGACGCATTAGGGGGATGCTCATGCTTATTACGGCGTTGTCTGCATTAACCAGCCGTGTGCATTCCTCAAAACACTGAAGGACTTGACACATGTCTTGTATCTTGGACCACTGCACACCAGACAACTCCATGTCTGCCATCCTACTGCCTGCCCGTGTATGTGTATCCTCCCACAAAAACATAACAGCCCGTCTCTGTTGGCACAGTCTCTGAAGCATGTGCAGTGTTGAGTTCCACCTTGTTGCAACGTCTATGATTAGGCGATGCTGGGGTAGGTTCAAAGACCGTTGATAGGTCTGCATACGGCTGGAGTGTACAGGCGAACGTCAGATATGTGAGCAAAGTCCACGCACTTTGAGGAGCAGGTCGGAGAACCCAGGATAAGTTTTCAATAAGCACTGCACCACCAGGTTTAAGGTGTGAGCCAGGCAAGGAATGTGTTTCAGTTGGGAAAGGGAGATGGCAGCCATGAAATTCCTTCCGTTATCACTCACTACCTTGCCTGCCTCAAGATCTACTGTGCCCAGCCACGACTGCGTTTCTTGTTGCAAGAACTCGGACAGAACTTCCGCGGTGTGTCTGTTGTCGCCCAAACACTTCATAGCCAATACAGCCTGCTGACGCTTGGCAGTAGCTGGCCCATAATGGGACAACTGGTGTGCAACAGTGTTATCTGCCGATGGAGTGGTTGGCCGACTGCGGTCTGTGGAAGAGCTGTAGCTTCTGCAGGAGGACGAGGAGGAGGAGGAGGAGGTGGTGCGAACGCCTACAGCCAACTGTTTCCTAGACCGTGGGCTAGGCACAACTGTCCCGAAATTGATGTCCCCTGAGGACCCTGCATCCACCACATTCACCCAGTGTGCCGTGATGGACACATAACATCCCTGGCCATGCCTACTGGTCCATGCATCTGTAGTCAGGTGCACCTTTGTACTCACAGATTGCCTGAGTGCATGGACGATGCGCTGTTTAACATGCTGGTGCAGGGCCGGGATGGCTTTTCTGGAAAAAAAGTGTCGACTGGGTAGCTCGTATCGTGGTTCAGCGTACTCCATCAGGGCTTTGAAAGCTTCGCTTTCAACTAACCGGTAGGGCATCATCTCTAACGAGATTAGTCTAGCTATGTGGGCGTTAAAACCCTGTGTACGCGGATGCGAGGATAAGTACTTCCTTTTTCTAACCAGAGTCTCATGTAGTGTGAGCTGAACTGGAGAGATGGAGATCGTGGAACTTGCGGGTGTGCCGGTGGACATGGCAGACTGCGAGACGGTTGGAGATGGTATTGTTTCCGCCGGTGACCTAGATGCAATATTTCCTCCTACAAAACTGGTGATTCCCTGACCCTGAGTGCTTTTGGCTGGCAAAGAAACCTGCACAGATACTGCCGGTGGTGCGGAAAATGGTGGCCTTACAGTGACGGAAGGGATGTTGCGTTGCTGACTAGCTTCATTGGCCGAGGGTGCTACAACCTTAAGGGACGTTTGGTAGTTAGTCCAGGCTTGAAAATGCATGGTGGTTAAGTGTCTATGCATGCAACTAGTATTGAGACATTTCAGATTCTGACCTCTGCTTAAGCTAGTTGAACATTTTTGACAGATGACTTTGCGCTGATCAATTGGATGTTGTTTAAAAAAATGCCAGACTGCACTCTTCCTAGCATCGGATCCCTTTTCAGGGATTGCAGACTGAGCTTTAACCGGATGGCCACGCTGTCCTCCAACAGGTTTTGGCTTTGACACGCATTTTGGGCCAGATACGGGCCCGGCAGATGGAACCTGTTGCGATGTTGATGCCTGCTGCGGCCCCTCCTCCACCTCCGCTTCTGAACTACTGCCGCCTGCACCCTGTTCCCCCAATGGCTGCCAATCGGGGTCAACAACTGGGTCATCTATTAACTCCTCTTCGAGCTCGTGTGCAACTTCGTCAGTGTCATTGTGTCGGTCGGTGGTATAGCGTTCGTGGCGGGGCAACATAGTCTCATCAGGGTCTGATTGTGGATCAGTACCCTGAGAGGGCAATGTGGTGGTCTGAGTCAAAGGAGCAGCATAGTACTCTGGCTGTGGCTGTGCATCAGTGCACTCCATGTCAGAATCAACTTGTAATGGGCATGGCCTGTTAAGTGTTTCACTTTGTAAGCCAGGGACGGTATGTGTAAAGAGCTCCATGGAGTAACCCGTTGTGTCGCCTGCTGCATCCTTCTCTCTTGTTGTAGTTTTTGCTGAAGAGGACAAGGAAGCGACTTGTCCCTGACCGTGGACATCCACAAGCGACGCGCTACTTTTACATTTACCAGTTTCAGAAGAGGAGGCAAAAGAGCTAGAGGCTGAGTCTGCAATGTAAGCCAAAACTTGCTGTTGCTGCTCCGCCTTTAAAAGCGGTTTTCCTACTCCCAGAAAAGAGAGCGTTCGAGGCCTTGTGTAGCCAGACGACGAAACTGGCTCCACAGCTCCAGACTTACGTGGAATATTTTTATCCCCACGACCACCTGATGCTCCACTACCACTACCATCATTACCAGCTGACAATGAACGCCCACGGCCACGACCTCTTGCACCAGACTTCCTCATTGTTTTAAAAACTTAACCAAAGTAACTTTATTTGTTGCTGTCAAACAACTTACACGGTAAGCTATAACTTCAGTATGATTTCAATATCCCTTAACAGGTTGGTGAGACCACAAGGAAAATCAGGCACAATGTTACACACTCTGTTTTCTGTGGCACAAAATCACAGAGATGCCACACACGCAGGACTGTCACTCAAGCACAAATGTCAATATTAATCTCCCACCTATTTTTTTTTTTCTCAGGGAGACTTTAGAAACCAAATAAGATAAATTGTTTTTTTCAGGGACAATTTAGAAACCAAATAATAATAATAATAAAAAAAAGCTTTCTATGGCCCAGTGCCCACTGAGTGAGAGATGGCACACACAGGAGTCAGGATAAGGAGTGGCACACAAGCCCTGAGGACAGTATTAATCTCCCACTGATGGATGTCGTGATTTTTTTTTCAGTTAGATTTTAGAACCCAAATCAAGCAAAAAAATAAATAGGCTTTCTATGGCCCACTGAGTGAGAGATGGCGCTCACAGGAGTCAGGATCAGGAGTGGCACACAAGCCCTGAGGACAGTATTAATCTCCCACTGATGGATGTAGTGTTTTTTTTTTAGGTAGATTTTAGAACCCAAATCAAGCAAAAAAATAAATAGGCTTTCTATGGCCCACTGAGTGAGAGATGGCGCGCACAGGAGTCAGGATCAGGAGTGGCACACAAGCCCTGAGGACAGTATTAATCTCCCACTGATGGATGTAGTGATTTTTTTTTCAGTTAGATTTTAGAACCCAAATCAAGCAAAAAAATAAATAGGCTTTCTATGGCCCACAGAGTGAGAGATGGCGCTCACAGGAGTCAGGATCAGGAGTGTCACACAAGCCCTGAGGACAGTATTAATCTCCCACTGATGGATGTAGTGTTTTTTTTTTCAGGTAGATTTTAGAACCCAAATCAAGCAAAAAAATAAATAGGCTTTCTATGGCCCACTGAGTGAGAGATGGCGCTCACAGGAGTCAGGATCAGGAGTGGCACACAAGCCCTGAGGACAATAATAATCTCCCACTGATGGATGTAGTGTTTTTTTTTTCAGTTAGATTTTAGAACCCAAATCAAGCAAAAAAATAAATAGGCTTTCTATGGCCCACTGAGTGAGAGATGGCGCTCACAGGGATGGCACACACACGGATGGCACTCTAGCAGAAATGCAAATCTTAACCCCTTCACCCCCAAGGGTGGTTTGCACGTTAATGACCGGGCCAATTTTTACAATTCTGACCACTGTCCCTTTATGAGGCTATAACTCTGGAACGCTTTGACGGATCTTGGCGATTCTGACATTGTTTTCTCGTGACATATTGTACTTCATGTTAGTGGTAAAATTTATTCGATATAACTTGCGTTTATTTGTGAAAAAAATGGAAATTTGGCGAACATTTTGAAAATTTTGCAATTTTCCAACTTTGAATTTTTATGCCCTTAAATCACAGACATATGTCACGCAAAATACTTAATAAGTAACATTTCCCACATGTCTACTTTACATCAGTACAATTTTGGAACCAAAATTTTTTTTTGTGACGGAGTTATAAGGGTTAAAAGTTGACCAGCAATTTCTCATTTTTACAACACCATTTTTTTTTAGGGACCACATCTCATTTGAAGTCATTTTGAGGGGTCTATATGATAGAAAATACTCAAGTGTGACACCATTCTAAAAACTGCACCCCTCAAGGTGCTCAAAACCACATTCAAGAAGTTTATTAACCCTTCAGGTGTTTCACAGGAATTTTTGGAATGTTTAAATAAAAATGAACATTTAACTTTTTTTCACACAAAATTTATTTCAGCTCCAATTTGTTTTATTTTACCAAGGGTAACAGGAGAAAATGGACCCCCAAAGTTGTTGTACAATTTGTCCTGAGTACGCTGATACCCCATATGTGAGGGTAAACCACTGTTTGGGCGTATGGCAGAGCTCGGAAGGAAAGGAGCGCCATTTGACTTTTCAATGCAAAATTGACTGGAATTGAGATGGGACGCCATGTTGCGTTTGGAGAGCCCCTGATGTGCCTAAACATTGAAACTCCCTACAAGTGACACCATTTTGGAAAGTAGACCCCCTAAGGAACTTATCTAGATGTATGGTGAGCACTTTGACCCACCAAGTGCTTCACAGAAGTTAATAATGCAGAGCCGTAAAAATAAAAAATCATATTTTTTCACAAAAATGATCTTTTCGCCCCCAATTTTTTATTTTCCCAAGGGTAAGAGAAGAAATTGGACCCCAAAAAATGTTGTGCAATTTGTCCTGAGTACGATGATACCCCATATGTGGGTGTAAACCATTGTTTGGGCGCATGGCAGAGCTTGGAAGGGAAGGAGCGCCATTTGACTTTTCAATGCAAAATTGACTGGAATTGAGATGGGACACCATGTTGCATTTGGAGAGCCCCTGATGTGCCTAAACATTGAAACTCCCTACAAGTGACACCATTTTGGAAAGTAGACCCCCTAAGGAACTTATCTAGATGTGTTTTGAGAGCTTTGAACCCCCAAGTGTTTCACTACAGATTATAACGCAGAGCCGTGAAAATAATTTTTATTTTTTTTCTCAAAAATGATTTTTTAGCACCCAGCTTTGTATTTTTACAAGGGTAACAGAATAAATTGGACCCCAAAATTTGTTTTCCAATTTGTCCTGAGTACGCTGATAACCCATATGTGGGGGGGAACCACTGTTTGGGCGCATGACAGAGCTCGGAAGGGAAGGAGCGCCATTTGGAATGCAGACTTAAATGGATTGGTCAGCAGCCGTCACGTTGCATTTGCAGAGCCCCTGATGTACCCAAACAGTACAAACCCCCCACAAGTGACCCCATATTGGAAACTAGACCTCCCAAGGAACTTATCTAGATGTGTTTTGAGAACTTTGAACCCCCAAGTGTTTCACTAAAGTTTATAGCGCAAAGCCGTGAAAACAAAAATTCTTTTTTTTTTTCACAAAAATGATTTTTTAGCCCCCAGTTTTGTATTTTCACAAGGGTAACAGGATAAATTAGACCCCAAAAGTTGTTGTCCAATTTGTCCTGAGTACGCTGATACCCCATATGTGGGGGGGAACCACTGTTTGGGTGCATGACAGAGCTCGGAAGGGAAGGAGCGCCATTTGGAATGCAGCCTTAAATGGATTGGTCTGCAGGCGTCACTGTTGTGAATTTGCTTTTTGCTCCCTCTAGTGGTTACTAGTTTTTTGACTCTGGTTTTTCTGTCATTCCTTTTATCCGCACCTGGGTCGTTAGTTAGGGGTGTTGCTATATAAGCTCCCTGGACCTTCAGTTCAATGCCTGGCAACGTAGTTATCAGAGCTAGTCTGCTGTGCTCTTGTCTACTGATCCTGGTTCCAGTTATATCAGCTAAGTCTGCCTTTTGCTTTTTGCTATTTGTTTTGGTTTTGTATTTTTGTCCAGCTTGTTCCAAATCTATATCCTGACCTTTGCTGGAAGCTCTAGGGGGCTTGTGTTCTCCCCCCGGACCGTTAGACGGTTCGGGGGTTCTTGAATTTCCAGTGTGGATTTTGATAGGGTTTTTGTTGACCATATAAGTTACCTTTCTTTATTCTGCTATCAGTAAGCGGGCCTCTCTGTGCTAAACCTGGTTCATTTCTGTGTTTGTCATTTCCTCTTACCTCACCGTCATTATTTGTGGGGGGCTTCTATCCAGCTTTGGGGTCCCCTTCTCTGGAGGCAAGAAAGGTCTTTGTTTTCCTCTACTAGGGGTAGCTAGATTCTCCGGCTGGCGCGTGTCATCTAGAATCAACGTAGGAATGATCCCCGGCTACTTCTAGTGTTGGCGTTAGGAGTAGATATATGGTCAACCCAGTTACCACTGCCCTATGAGCTGGATTTTTGTATTCTGCAGACTTCCACGTTCCTCTGAGACCCTCGCCATTGGGGTCATAACAGTTTGCCAGGCCAGTATTAAATGTTTAATGCATTGCAGAAGAGGGATTATAAGAAAGAAGATTCTGAGTTTTTTTTTTTTTCTCCTTCCCCTTTACCTCAGAGTGGCTATGCTTGCTGCAGACATGAATGTCCAGACCTTGATTACAAGTGTGGACCAGCTGGCTACTCGTGTGCAGGGCATACAAGACTATGTTATCAGAAATCCTAGGTCAGAACCTAAAATACCGATTCCTGAACTGTTTTCCGGAGACAGGTTTAAGTTTAGGAATTTCGTGAATAATTGTAAATTGTTTTTGTCCCTGAGACCCTGTTCATCAGGAGATTCTGCTCAGCAAGTAAAAATTGTTATTTCGTTCTTACGGGGCGACCCTCAGGATTGGGCTTTTTCGCTGGCGCCAGGAGATCCGGCATTGGCTGATCTTGATGCGTTTTTTCTGGCGCTCGGTTTACTTTATGAGGAACCCAATCTTGAGATTCAGGCAGAAAAGGCCTTGCTGTCTATGTCTCAGGGGCAGGACGAGGCTGAAGTGTATTGCCAAAAATTTCGGAAATGGTCCGTGCTGACACATTGGAACGAGTGTGCACTGGCCGCTAATTTTAGAAATGGCCTTTCTGAAGCCATTAAGAATGTTATGGTGGGTTTTCCCATTCCCACAGGTCTGAATGATACTATGGCACTGGCTATTCAAATTGACCGGCGGTTGCGGGAGCGCAAAACCGCAAATTCCCTCATGGTGTTGTCTGAACAGACACCTGATGTGATGCAATGTGATAGAAAAACCGCAAATTCCCTCATGGTGTTGTCTGAACAGACACCTGATTTAATGCAATGTGATAGAATCCTGTTTCAATATGTTTATTTAAAGTTTTCATAGCAATATATAACAAAAACGACCTTCCATGTAAAAAAGATATAGTTATTTGTAGAGCATCGTGACAAAAATGTAAAAGTAACCATATCAATAAAGGTCGATCATATAAACCAAACTAGAAAGACAAGACAGGACAGACTAGGGATAGGAACAACAAGGGGGATAACATCACTTCGTTTTACCAATTATGGGGGAAATCCAACATGTCATGTCATCAGATGTTGATAATTAGGTGAGTGCTGATTTGTCGCAATATACTAATAATGTTAATAAGCTTTTACAGATATAAGATGTAAGAAATTCATGGAGACAGTAGGAGGGTTCGAGTCAGAGGGGTGCTAGAGTCGAGATCGAGCCAAGGGCTCCAGATTCGAAAAAAGGCATCCATGTCATCACATCTAGTTGCTTGGATTCTCTCGCACATTAAAATTTCATTCATTCTGTCTCTCACCATTGAAATGGACAGTGTCTGAGTTCTCCATTTAGAAGCTATATGAATTTTAGCTGCCATGCACAATGTATTCGCTAATCTCCAAAGACTCTTCGAGAAACCATGTGGCATCTTTCCCAATAGGAGTACTGTGGGGTCCATTATAATTGGTTTACCAAATAATTGGATAATAATTGAATTAACTTCTTGCCATAATTTCTCAACGATCGGACATTTCCACCAAATGTGGAGCATATCCCCAGGGATATTACAACCCCTAAAGCAATCTTTAGAGATGTGCGGACAAATGGCATGCAATTTGGTTGGTACATAATATGCCCTATGTAACACCTTAAGTGATGTTTCAGTCAGAGATGTTTGATGACTACCTCTAGACAGGGTTTCACTGCATTTATGCCACGTCTCCATGGGCAGGACGAGCTCCAGGTCATTCTCCCATTGCAGCATATAATTTAATTTCTCTGATGTATGAGCGGCATTCATCGTGGAATATATTAGTGAGATTATCCCATTACCCATAGGGTTTCCAGAATACCTTTGTTCAAAACCAGTGAGCCGAAAAGGGGTCCCACGTGACAGATGCTGACTGGCAAAATGAAAAACTTGATTGATACGCATAGCCTCTCCAGTTGGGGGACTATGACATTGTATAAATTCTTGCTTAGTGAGTAAAATATTGAAAGGGGAGCAAAGGTGTTTTAGCATGGTAATCCCCTTCCCGATCCACCAGGAGAACAATGCAGGCTCTAACCCCGGCTGAAACATAGGATTACGAAACAATGATGTAAGGGGTGAAAATTTAGATTGAAGATTGTGCTTGAATCTCTCCTTTCTCCATATGATCAGAGAGAGAGCGGAAAAGGGAGCTATGACCTGAATGTCCGGCGGGAGTCTCACCGTGGACCACAAGAGGCCACAAAGTGAATAAGGCTGCAGGAAGTAAGATTCTAATTGCACCCACCTAGGAGTATTACTGTTAGGTGATAGTTTGGACAATTGAGCTATTTGGGCTGCTTTGAAATATGTCAAGAGACTAGGCATTGACATGCCTCCATACTTTCTGTGTAAACACATTATGTTTTGTTTGACACGGGGTCTCTTTCCATTCCATATAAATTTGGAAATAATTGACTGAATCTCTTGGAGACACTTCGAAGGTACCGCGATAGGGAGTGATCTAAATAGGTATAGGAATCTCGGCAAAGTAACCATCTTTATAGTGTGTAACCGGCCAAGCCATGAAATTTTTAAACGAGACCATTTTGCTATGTCAGTCCTAAATTTTGCAATTAAAGGGGAATAGTTCCACTTGAAAAGGGAAGATTTATGAGTCGTAAGGTTAATTCCTAAGTAGGATAGGGAATGTTCCTTTCTCGTAAAGCCGAATTGTGAAATTAAATTATCTTGATCAGCCTTAGGAATGTTGATGAATAGGGCCTCTGACTTATCAACATTTATCCTGAGACCTGATATTTTTTCAAATGTACACAGAAGCGAAAATAGGTTGGGTAGAGTAGAGTAGGGGTTGGACAGTGTGAGTAGAAGATCATCTGCAAAAAGGCTCAGTTTGTATTTTTCACCCAAGCCTGAGGGTCCTAATATGTTTGGATTTTCTCTTATGGCTGCGGCCAACGGCTCCATTGCTAAAGCAAATAATGCTGGGGACAAGGGACACCCCTGACGAGTACCTCTTTGTATATTTATAGATAACGGTTTAGTGGAAGGGAGTTTGAGGTACGCTGATGGATTGTCATATATTAGTTGAAGACAGGAAATCAGCTTTTGAGGGAAATTAAATTTATCTAACACTGAGAATAGATAAGGCCAAAGAACTGTATCAAAAGCCTTTTCTATATCTAGAGCCAGTACCATCAAAGGCTTCTGTGTACGGTTCGCTGAGTGGATAATGTTGAGATTTCTACGTATGTTGTCAGGTCCTTGTCTCATCGGGATAAAACCCACCTGATCCTTATGTATAAGCGAAGGCAATATTTTGTTCAGTCTATCAGTGATGAGTGAAGTGAAAATTTTTAAATCGACGTTTAATAAAGAAATAGGACGGTAGTTTTTAACTAATAAGTGATCTCGTTTTGGTTTGGGAATGACAGTTACGTGAGCAAAATAAAACTCAGGGGGCATTTGGGAGCCAGAAAGAAGGGCGTTGCAGAAATTTTTAATGTGGGGCATTAGGAGATCTCCAAATTTTTTGTAATAAAGGGCTGACAGGCCGTCAGGACCCGGAGCCTTGCCCGACTTTAATTTTTTGATTATCATAGTAATTTCCTCAGGAAGGATTTCCGACTGAAGTTGCTGTATGGCAGGTTCAGAAATTTTTGGAAGGGAAACACCTTGTAAAAAAGAGTTCAGAGATTTCAAGGGAGTGTTTTGAGGGGAGGAGTACAATTTTTGATAGTACTCATAAAAGACTTTATAAATACCCTCTGGATGGGCTGATATACGTCCAGAGCCATCCCTTATGGAGGGTATAGAGTTTAAGTACTCTCTTGCGCGTAGTTGGCGTGCTAACATTCTGGAAGGTTTGTTTGCCTGCTTGTAAAAGGAGGCTCTGGTCCAGGCGAGGGCTTTCTCCGTTTTAACAGTGAGCAATGAGGTCAGCTGTTTTTTGACATCTGAGATTTGTTTTATTAGATAGCGAGACGTTGATAGCTGATTAGCCTGCTCGAGCTTGAACAGCTTGGCTTCCAATTTATTTTGAAGGGCTGACCTGTTTTTTTTCCTGGTGGAAGCTATCTTGATTATAGAGCCAGTTATGATTTTTTTATGAGCCATCCAGATGTTACCAGGTGAGGAGTCATTAGTTACATTAGTTTGAAAGAAAAGTTTAAGATCTTCTTTAAGTTGAGAAGATATAGTGGGGTCTGTAAGCAGGGATTCATTTAAGCGCCACTTAAAAAGGCCAGACGTGGTAATATCAAATTTAAAGACCGACAGAACAAAATCATGATCCGACCAAGCTGATGGGACATGTCGTGAGTACAGAGCCGATACTAGAGTATTTGCAGTCGTTAACTGTAAGTCAATGCGCGAGTACGATTTGTGTACTGGTGAGTAAAATGTGAAGCCCCTTGCCTGCCCATTAATCTCCCGCCAGACATCCACCAATCTATTCTCCCTCATCAAGTGCAAGATTTGTTTCCTATCTCTCTTGGAAACATCAGACCTCTGTACTGCACTACTGTCCTGAGTTGGATCAAGGACCATGTTGAAATCCCCACTCCAAATCAGGTGGTGGTATGAGACTTGAGAGAGCTTTGATAAAATTAATTTAAAAACCCGGATCTGGGTGTTTGCAGGGAGATAACTATTGATAATACAGATTGTTTTACCCTGTAGAGTTCCCTGTAGTATTAAAAACCTCCCTTCAGGGTCTGAGTATGATTCAGTCAAATGGAAGGGGAAGGAATTTTTTAGTAATATAGCAACACCTCTGGTTTTTCTGTCCCAAGAGGCAAGGAAGTAGCGAGAATAGCTCGAGTCAAAAAATTTAGGAGAAGATGAAGAGGAGAAATGGGTTTCTTGTAAACACAAGATATCTGGCTTGTGTTTATGGTAATCTATGAACGCTCTCCTCCGTTTAATGGGCGAATTAAGACCCTTTACGTTGTGTGAAATAACCCTACACATTAGTAAAGATACAAGTAATGCTTACAGACTCAGACACTCGACCAGTCCTGCCAAATCTCCACCGTTGGAAACTGCGAAGTGAACAATGTGTGGTAAATCTACTAGAAAACAAAGGGAGAAAAACAAAACAAGGGAAAACATACACATATAACATTAATAGAACAATAATGTGAGTTCTAGCCTCACAAAAGATGGAGATCCGGAATACCATATTAAAAGTAGACCGAGAATCGCCAAAATAGGGCAACATGTAGTAAACCCGAGGCCTTACCCGTTATGATTACTAGCCCAGTCAAGGGGGGGAGGGGGAGGTAGGGGGGAGGAAAGGGGAGGGGAGAAGAAGGGAGGTAGGAAAGGGGGGGAAAGAGGGAGAGGATGGGAAAACTGGTAGAAAAATAATAAACAGGTTAAATAGGGAGAGTAAATTGGTATGGGCATATGCAGAAAAGTTCGAAATCAGGAAAATATAGATCAGTCTAATGATCATTAACAGATAACTGAAGATAACTCAATGCAGTCAACCGAAGGAGTCTATGTAAAGCCACGTCTCAAAAATTAAATCCAGGGAATCCAGGAAACAGTCAAGTAATTCGTGAACGTTGGCTTCTGGTCGCAGGAACCTGCTGCCATTCTTTAGCTGGTCTGGGTCTTCTTTGCGGAAGTGGAGGCATAACATCAGGAAGCGGAATTCCAGCTTGTTCTAGAACCTTTTTGCCTTCATCCAGTGTACGACAAATATACTGCTCATTCTTATGTGTAAAAGATAAAGAGAATGGGAAGCCCCAGCGATATTTCACTTGCACTGACTGTAGTGCCATGGTGATTGGTTTAAGGGCTCTCCTACGAAACAGCGTGGCAGGTGCTATGTCCGCAAACAATTTCACAGAATCTGGAAGTCCAGGAAGTGTAGATAGAGATCTTGCAGCATTAAGAATTAAATCTCTAGATTCCTCATATTGCATTTTGAGGACCACGTCTCTGGGAATGTCTGTGGAACGTGTTCTGCCTAGAGCCCTGTGGATTCTTGTGATATGTAATGAGGATGGATCTGCCTGCGGCAGGAGCGCAATAAATAGAGCAGTGACTGTCTCTTTTAATGTCACATAGGATTCTGGTAAGCCACGCACTCTAATATTACCTCTTCTGGACCTATTCTCTAGGTCTTCACTGCGCAGCTCTAAGTCCATGATGCGGTCAGCATGGAGTGTGAGGGTCTCTTGATCTTCACTAAGGGCCTCTGCTGTGGCCTCCATTTTCTCCTCTAAGCATGCTGTGCGCTGGGAGATATCTTGTAGCTGGGCGGAGACTGCAGTCATGGCTGCAGAAAGTTCTGTGCGGAAGGTCTCCCGGAGGGATTTGGTGAGTGCAGCAGTTGAAATAACTGCGTCCCCTCCATTATTCAGATCCGCATCGTCTGCCCCTTCACTGAGCTGCAGCGCCGGGATGTGAGAGAGAGTGAGGACAGGCGCGGCGGCCATTTTACCTGCACCGCCGCCCGCCAAGAGTTCTGATATCGGGCGGCCAGCCGGCTGTCCCGCGCCGGCTTTCCTGGGCATTGCGGACCTCGGCGCTCTCGGAGGCGAGGGGAAGCAGACTGCCGTGAAAAGGTCCCGATTCCGGTATCTAAACGGGGGGGAATCAAGCCTCGGGATGCGGAGCTCAGCCGAGCACTTCCTGCTCCATCAGAGTCCGCGCATGCGCCCATGTGATAGAATCCTGACTAGAAATGAGCGGAAAATTCATAGACGCCGGAATGGCTTGTGCTACTACTGTGGTGATTCTACACATGTTATCTCAGCATGCTCTAAACGTATAGCTAAGGTTGTTAGTCCTGTCACCGTTGGTAATTTGCAACCTAAATTTATTCTGTCTGTAACTTTGATTTGCTCACTGTCATCTTATCCTGTCATGGCGTTTGTAGATTCAGGTGCTGCCCTGAGTCTCATGGATCTCTCATTTGCTAAGCGCTGTGGATTTACTCTTGAACCATTAGAAAATCCTATTCCTCTTAGGGGTATTGATGCTACACCATTGGCAGCAAATAAACCGCAGTATTGGACTCAGGTTACCATGTGCATGACTCCTGAACACCGCGAGGTGATACGTTTCCTGGTTTTACATAAAATGCATGATTTGGTCGTTTTAGGGCTGCCATGGTTACAGACCCATAATCCAGTCCTGGACTGGAAGGCTATGTCAGTCTCAAGTTGGGGCTGTCGTGGTATTCATGAGGATTCCCTGCCTGTGTCTATTGCTTCTTCTACGCCTTCGGAAGTTCCGGAGTATTTGTCTGATTATCAGGATGTCTTCAGTGAGTCTGAGTCCAGTGCACTGCCTCCTCATAGGGACTGTGACTGTGCTATAGATTTGATCCCAGGCAGTAAATTTCCTAAGGGAAGACTGTTTAATCTGTCGGTACCTGAACATACCGCTATGCGTTCATATATCAAGGAGTCTCTGGAAAAAGGACATATTCGTCCGTCTTCTTCCCCTCTTGGTGCGGGATTCTTTTTTGTGGCAAAAAAGGACGGATCTTTGAGACCTTGTATTGATTATCGGCTTTTAAATAAGATCACTGTCAAATTTCAGTATCCTTTACCGCTGTTGTCTGACTTGTTTGCCCGGATTAAGGGTGCCAAGTGGTTCACCAAGATAGACCTTCGTGGTGCGTACAACCTTGTGCGCATTAAGCAAGGTGATGAATGGAAAACCGCATTCAATACGCCCGAAGGTCATTTTGAGTACTTGGTGATGCCTTTTGGGCTCTCCAATGCGCCTTCAGTTTTTCAGTCCTTTATGCATGACATTTTCCGGAAGTATCTGGATAAATTTTTGATTGTTTATCTGGATGATATTTTGGTTTTTTCTGATAATTGGGATTCGCATGTGGAGCAGGTCAGGTTGGTCTTTAAAATTTTGCGTGAAAATTCTTTGTTTGTCAAGGGCTCAAAGTGTCTCTTTGGTGTACAGAAGGTTCCCTTTTTGGGGTTCATTTTTTCCCCTTCTGCTGTGGAGATGGACCCAGTCAAGGTCCGAGCTATTCTTGATTGGACTCAGCCCTCGTCAGTTAAGAGTCTTCAGAAGTTCTTGGGCTTCGCTAACTTCTACCGTCGTTTTATCGCTAATTTTTCTAGCATTGTGAAACCTTTGACGGATATGACCAAGAAGGGCTCCGATGTAGCTAACTGGGCTCCTGCTGCCGTGGAGGCTTTCCAGGAGTTGAAACGCCGGTTTACTTCGGCGCCTGTTTTGTGCCAGCCTGACGTCTCACTTCCCTTTCAGGTTGAGGTGGATGCTTCGGAGATTGGGGCAGGGGCCGTTTTGTCGCAGAGAGGCCCTGGTTGCTCTGTTATGAAACCTTGTGCCTTTTTCTCTAGGAAGTTTTCGCCTGCCGAGCGAAATTATGATGTGGGCAATCGGGAGTTGTTGGCCATGAAATGGGCATTTGAGGAGTGGCGTCATTGGCTCGAGGGTGCTAAGCATCGTGTGGTGGTCTTGACTGATCACAAAAATCTGATGTATCTCGAGTCTGCTAAACGCCTTAATCCGAGACAGGCCCGCTGGTCATTGTTTTTCTCCCGCTTTGATTTTGTTGTCTCGTATTTACCAGGTTCAAAGAATGTGAAGGCCGATGCTCTTTCTAGGAGCTTTGTGCCTGATGCTCCTGGAGTCGCTGATCCTGTTGGTATTCTTAAAGATGGAGTTATCTTGTCAGCTATTTCTCCGGATCTGCGACGTGTGTTGCAGAGATTTCAGGCTGATAGGCCTGAGTCTTGTCCACCTGACAGACTGTTTGTCCCGGATAAGTGGACCAGCAGAGTCATTTCCGAGGTTCATTCCTCGGTGTTGGCAGGTCACCCGGGAATTTTTGGCACCAGAGATCTGGTGGCCAGGTCCTTTTGGTGGCCTTCCTTGTCAAGGGATGTGCGGTCATTTGTGCAGTCCTGTGGGACTTGTGCTCGAGCTAAGCCTTGCTGTTCTCGTGCCAGCGGTTTGCTCTTGCCCTTGCCTGTCCCGAAGAGACCTTGGACACATATCTCCATGGATTTCATTTCTGATCTTCCGCTATCTCAGGGCATGTCCGTTATCTGGGTGATATGTGATCGCTTCTCCAAGATGGTCCATTTGGTTCCTTTGCCTAAGCTGCCTTCCTCTTCCGATCTGGTTCCTGTGTTTTTCCAGAACGTGGTTCGTTTGCACGGCATCCCTGAGAATATTGTGTCAGACAGAGGATCCCAGTTCGTTTCCAGGTTCTGGCGATCCTTTTGTAGTAGGATGGGCATTGATTTGTCGTTTTCGTCTGCTTTCCATCCTCAGACTAATGGACAGACGGAGCGAACCAATCAGACTTTGGAGGCTTATTTGAGGTGTTTTGTCTCTGCTGATCAGGACGATTGGGTGACATTCTTGCCGTTGGCTGAGTTTGCCCTTAATAATCGGGCTAGTTCCGCCACCTTGGTTTCGCCTTTTTTCTGCAACTCTGGTTTCCATCCTCGCTTTTCTTCGGGTCATGTGGAGCCTTCTGACTGTCCTGGGGTGGATTCTGTGGTGGATAGGTTGCAGCAGATCTGGAATCATGTGGTGGACAACTTGAAGTTGTCACAGGAGAAGGCTCAGCGCTTTGCCAACCGCCGCCGCGGTGTGGGTCCCCGACTACGCGTTGGGGATTTGGTGTGGCTTTCTTCCCGCTTTATTCCTATGAAGGTCTCCTCTCCCAAATTTAAACCTCGTTTTATTGGGCCTTACAAGATATTGGAAATCCTTAATCCTGTATCTTTTCGTCTGGATCTTCCTGTGTCGTTTGCTATTCACAATGTATTTCATAGGTCCTTGTTGCGGCGGTACATTGTGCCTGTAGTTCCTTCTGCTGAGCCTCCTGCTCCGGTGTTGGTTGAGGGCGAGTTGGAGTACGTGGTGGAGAAGATCTTGGATTCTCGCCTCTCCAGGCGGAGGCTTCAGTACCTGGTCAAGTGGAAGGGCTATGGTCAGGAGGATAATTCCTGGGTGGTCGCCTCTGATGTTCATGCGGCCGATTTAGTTCGTGCCTTTCATGCCGCTCATCCTGATCGCCCTGGTGGTCGTGGTGAGGGTTCGGTGACCCCTCACTAAGGGGGGGGTACTGTTGTGAATTTGCTTTTTGCTCCCTCTAGTGGTTACTAGTTTTTTGACTCTGGTTTTTCTGTCATTCCTTTTATCCGCACCTGGGTCGTTAGTTAGGGGTGTTGCTATATAAGCTCCCTGGACCTTCAGTTCAATGCCTGGCAACGTAGTTATCAGAGCTAGTCTGCTGTGCTCTTGTCTACTGATCCTGGTTCCAGTTATATCAGCTAAGTCTGCCTTTTGCTTTTTGCTATTTGTTTTGGTTTTGTATTTTTGTCCAGCTTGTTCCAAATCTATATCCTGACCTTTGCTGGAAGCTCTAGGGGGCTGGTGTTCTCCCCCCGGACCGTTAGACGGTTCGGGGGTTCTTGAATTTCCAGTGTGGATTTTGATAGGGTTTTTGTTGACCATATAAGTTACCTTTCTTTATTCTGCTATCAGTAAGCGGGCCTCTCTGTGCTAAACCTGGTTCATTTCTGTGTTTGTCATTTCCTCTTACCTCACCGTCATTATTTGTGGGGGGCTTCTATCCAGCTTTGGGGTCCCCTTCTCTGGAGGCAAGAAAGGTCTTTGTTTTCCTCTACTAGGGGTAGCTAGATTCTCCGGCTGGCGCGTGTCATCTAGAATCAACGTAGGAATGATCCCCGGCTACTTCTAGTGTTGGCGTTAGGAGTAGATATATGGTCAACCCAGTTACCACTGCCCTATGAGCTGGATTTTTGTATTCTGCAGACTTCCACGTTCCTCTGAGACCCTCGCCATTGGGGTCATAACACGTCACGTTGCATTTGCAGAGCCCCTGATGTACCCAAACAGTACAAACCCCCCACAAGTGACCCCATATTGGAAACTAGACCTCCCAAGGAACTTATCTAGATGTGTTGTGAGAACTTTGAACCCCCAAGTGTTTCACTACAGTTTATAACGCAGAGCCGTGAAAATAAAACATCTTTTTTTTCCCACAAAAATGATTTTTAGCCCCCCAAATTTTTATTTTCCTAAGGATAACAAGAGAACTTGGACCCCAGAAGTTGTTGTTCAATTTGTCCCGAGTACGCTGATAACACATATGTTGGGGTAAACCCCTTTTTGGGCGCACGGGAGAGCTCGGAAGGGAAGGAGCACTGTTTTACTTTTTCAACGCAGAATTGGCTGGAATTGAGATTGGACGCCATGTCGCGCTTGGAGAGCCCCTGATGTGCCTGGACAGTGGAAACTCCCCAATTCTACCCTAACCCAAACACACCCCTAACCCTAATCCCAACGGTAACCCTAACCACACCCCTAGCCCTGACACACCCATAATTCTAATCCCAACCCTAATCCAAACGTAAATGTAATCCAAACCCTAACTTTAGCCCCAACCCTAACTTTAGCCCCAACCCTAACTTTACCTCCAACCCTAGCCCTAACCCTACCCCTAACCCTAACCCTAAACGTGACTGAAATACGTGGCACTGAAATACGTGGCACTGAAATACGTGGCACTGAAATACGTGGCACTGAAATACGTGGCACTGAAATACGTGATACGTGGCACTTAAATACGTGGCACTGAAATACGTGGCGCTGAAATACGTGATACGTGGCACTTAAATACGTGGCACTGAAACACGTGGCACTGAAATACGTGATACGTGGCACTGAAATACGTGGCACTGAAATACGTGGCACTGAAATACGTGGCACTTAAATACGTGGCACTGAAATATGTGATACGTGGCACTTAAATACGTGATACGTGGCACTTAAATACGTGGTACTGAAACACGTGGCACTGAAATACGTGATACGTGGCACTGAAATACGTGGCACTGAAATACGTGGCACTGAAATACGTGGCACTGAAATACGTGGCACTTAAATACGTGGCACTGAAATATGTAATACGTGGCACTTAAATACGTGGCACTGAAACACGTGGCACTGAAATACGTGATACGTGGCACTGAAATACGTGGCACTGAAATACGTGGCACTGAAATACGTGCAACTGAAATACGTGGTACTAAAATATGTGGCACTGAAATACGTGATACGTGGCACTGAAATACGTGATACGTGGCACTGAAATACGTGGCACTGAAACACGTGGCACTGAAATACGTGATACGTGGCACTGAAATACGTGGCACTGAAATATGTGGCACTGAAATACTGGCACTATGACTGTCAGAAAATGTTCATTAAACGGTTAGGGGTGAGGTTAGGGGTAGAGTTAGGGTTTGGATCCCTTTATCACCTTGATGGTGGTGGGTGGCTTTTCAGTGTGTTTTCTGTTTTTTTTTGATAAAAATGCATGCGTTTTTAACGCAAACGCATGTGCTTAAAAACGCAAGAAAATACTGCAGGTTGTATTTCTGAAAATGAACGCATGCAGAAAAAAACCGCATGCATTTGAAAACGCGACCAAACACGTACAAAAAAACCGCATGCGTTTTCAATGTTAAATATAGGGAAAAAACGCATGCGTTTTTTTGTGCAAAAAACGCTGCAGACAAAAACGCAAGTGTGAAACCAGCGACGCTTTTTATAGCAAAAAAGTTTTTGCGTCTCCACATTTTGAGACCTATAATTTTTCCACATTTTGCTCCACAGTCATGTGAGGTCTTGTTTTTTTGCGGGACGAGTTGACGTTTTTATTGGTAACATTTTCGGACACGTGACCGTTTTTGATTGCTTTTTATTCCGATTTTTGTGAGGCAGAATGACCAAAAACCTGCTATTCATGAATTTCTTTTGGGAGAGGCGTTTATACCGTTCCGCGTTTGGTAAAATTGATAAAGCAGTTTTATTCGTCGGGTCAGTACGATTACAGCGATATCTCATTTATATCATTTTTTTATGTTTTGGCGCTTTTATATGATAAAAACTAAAATATAGAAAAAATAATTATTTTGGTACCACTTTATTCTCAGGACTATAACTTTTTTATTTTTTTGCTGATGATGCTGTATGGCGGCTTGTTTTTTGCGGGACAAGATGACGTTTTCAGCGGTACCATGGATATTTATATCAGTCTTTTTGATCGCGTGTTATTCCACTTTTTGTTCGGCGGCATGGTAATAAAGCGTTGTTTTTTGCCTCGTTTTTTTTTTTTTTTCTTACGGTGTTTACTGAAGGGGTTAACTAGTGGGGCAGTTTTATAGGTTGGGTCGTTACGGACGCGGCGATACTAAATATGTGTACTTTTATTGTTTTGTTTTTTTTATTTAGATAAAGAAATGTATTTATGGGAATAATATATATATTTTTTTTATTATTTATTTAGGAATTTTTTTTTCTTTTTTTTTTTTACACATGTGGAAATTTTTTTTTTTTACTTTTTTACTTTGTCCCAGGGGGGGACATCACAGATCATTGATCTGGCAGTGTGCACAGCACTCTGCCAGATCGACGATCTGCTGTGCAGGGCTGCAGGCTTACCAAGTGTCTGCTCTGAGCAGACACTCGGTAAGCCACCTCCTTCCCTGCAGGACCCGGATGCCGCGGCCATCTTGGATCCGGGACCTGCAGCCAGGAAGGAGGTAGGAGACCCTCGCAGCAACGCGATCACATCGCGTTGCTCCGGGGGTCTCAGGGAAGCCCGCAGGGAGCCCCCTCCCTGCGCGATGCTTCCCTATACCGCCAGTACACTGCGATCATGTTTGATCGCGGTGTGCCGGGGGATGTGCCGGGGGCGGTCCGTGACCGCTCCTGGCACATAGTGCCGGATGTCAGCTGCGATATGCAGCTGACACCCGACCGCGATCGGCCGCGCTCCCCCCGTGAGCGCGGCCAATCGCGTATGACGTACTATCCCGTCGGTGGTCATACGGGCCCACCCCACCTCGACGGGATAGTACGTCTGATGTCAGGAAGGGGTTAATCTCCCACAAAAAAAAAAAAAAACAGGGACTGTCCTACAATTACTTTCTCCCTGCAGTAATCTCAGCCAGGTATGGCAGGCAGCAATAGGAGTGGACTGATGCACAAATTAAATAAATAGTGTGGACAAACAAAAAAGATAGCTGTGCAGAAAGGAAGGAACAAGAGGATATGTGCTTTGAAAAAAGCAGTTGGTTTCCACAGTGGCGTACACACAGCAATACAGCTATCACGGAGCCTTCTAGGGCAGCCCAATGAGCTACAGCGCTGAGGGAAAAAAAAAAAAAATAGCTTCCACAGTCCCTGCACACCGAAGGTGGTGTTGGACAGTGGAAATCGCTACAGCACAAGCGGTTTGGTGGTTAGTGGACCCTGCCTAACGCTCTCCCTGCTTCTGACGAAGCGGCAGCAACCTGTCCCTAAGCTCAGATCAGCAGCAGTAAGATGGCGGTCGGCGGGAACGCCCCTTTATAGCCCCTGTGACGCCGCAGACAGCAAGCCAATCACTGCAATGCCCTTCTCTAAGATGGTGGGGACCAGGATCTATGTCATCACGCTGCCCACACTCTGCGTTCACCTTCATTGGCTGAGAAATGGCGCTTTTCGCGTCATTGAAACGCGACTTTGGCGCGAAAGTCGCGTACCGCATGGCCGACAAGCACAGGGGTCGGATCGGGTTTCATGAGACGGCGACTTTTGAAAATGAACGACCCGTTTCGCTCAACCCTAGTCACAACCCCACTGCTTCCTCGTGTGTGCTCTGTCTGTTCTATGGAGGAAGAGGCGCCGCCCCTTCCGGTCACATGGGCATGACGTCGGCAGAGGTCCTTTAGCCGACTTGGATTTAGCCTCTACCCTCCTGTTACATCCGGTCGGCGGGCTCGTCATCCTAGAGCCAGAAGGAGAGGACAGAGAGAGAGCTGTTCGGAGTCGGAGCGTTCGCTGGCGCCGCTGAAGCCTTCCACTCCACTCCACTCCAGTCCAGAATCTATCCGTCTAGCGCCACCCTCCAGGACATGAGGAGAGGACAGGTCTGGCAGCGCCAAGCAGGAGGAGAAGACGAGCTGCTGCCTGCAGTGAGGACTGTGCACCCTCTCCTGCTGTGTCCACAACGACGGGCCCCGGCCGGCGAAGCAGTGAGTCAGTCAGTGACTCGTCTCCGGTGAGGGGGTGAGGGTCCCGTCCCAACGCTGCGCTTTGCGGGGGGGGGGGGGGAGTGGAATATCGGATGCATGCTGCTGAGCCCGGCTGGGTCGGCTGGTGTTACAATAGGCTGATTAATGCAATGCTGGGCTCCATCCACACTGGGTTTTGAGTTCAGTTTCAGGAACACAGAAGTAGAATTCACGTGGAAAATAGATCCATGACTAAACAGATGCAAGCGGCCCCGAACTGAGAGCAGACCGACCCCATGATAGTCAGTAGGGCCCTTCTGCTTGCTGGCAGTTTGCATTCTTGTAGCAGGTCTGTTTTCCATATGCATCCTGTTTCTTTGTTCCTAAAACTGAGCTGATAAATGGAACTCAGAATCCAGGTATGAACAGAGCCTTAAAGGGCTATTCTCAAGATTGAAAGTTATTCCCTATCCATGGTAAACTTACAGCTTACTGATTATTTGGGTCACATGTGAGCTCTAGATCCCAGGGATAGGGTGCTGCAGTCCCATCGTGAATAAAATACAGGTGGGCAAGTTGAACTTCTGCTCCATTAATTGGCTATGGAACTGCTTGAAAAAGCTGAGCACTATACTCCGATTCTCAGGCAGTCACATAGACAATAGACGGTATGGAAGTCAAGCATAGCACAAATCAATATATGGCTCTGCAAAATGGATTCCCAGGAACCAGAACCCCAATCTCATGATCAATGGGTGCAGACGAACCCTCCATGATAAGTTATCCCCAATAAGATTTTGCAAATAACCCTTTAATATGTTTGCACCCCATATATAAAACCAGTATAACACTACAATGCAAAAAATAATGGACATGAAGCACTTGGCAGATAATACTGAGATCTGATCTATTCACATACTTTAAGAAAAAAAAGCCAGCAAAGACCAATTAACATGGGACACTTAAAGGGGTGGTCCACAACCTACACTGTATTTTCTAAATATCTACTTCTCACAATCTAGCTAATCCTTTAATATGTTTTTTACAGCACTTTCTGTGTCTCAAACATGATGTCACAGGAGGCTGGGGCTGCACTCACTCCCCGCAGCGTCCATTGCTCCTCCTGGAACAGTACGTCAGTATTGTAGAATTTACAATAGCTATAGCTCATGTAAGAAGTTAAATCTGGCATTGTACTGTGCTTTTTTTATTATCTGTGCATCATGAATCGTGGTATGAATGTGTTAAAGGGGAGGGACTCGTTCGCCTGGGGCCCTCAAAAACCTGGAGCCGGCCCTGCCTTCCTGGTTCCCTGACTGCAGCCCATACAGTGTAGCTGCCTCTCTACTGAAGATGCTAGAGTGTATGAGCTCCTTCCAGGTGCCTGACTGCAGCCCATACAGTGTAGCAGGCTCATTACTGAAGATGCAAGACTGTATGGGCTCCTTCTAGGTATATATTATTGAAGATAGCAGACTTTATAGGTTGCTGCCTGGCCCTGACTGCTGCCTATACATGACACTAGAATGTATGTGCTCCTTCAAGTTATAAATTATTAAAGCCAGCAGATAATATGGGCTCCTGCCAGGTCCTGACTGCAGCCCATACAGTCTAGCCAGCTCATTGGTGAAGACACTAGACTGTACGGGCTCCTTCCAGGTATATATTATTGTAGATATAGACTGTACGGACTCCTGTCAGGTATATATTATTGTAGATACAGACTGTACGGGCTCCTGTCAGGTATATATTATTGTAGATACAGACTGTACGGGCTCCTGTCAGGTATATATTATTGTAGATATAGACTGTACAGGCTTCTGTCAGGTATATATAATTGTAGATACAGACTGTACAGGCTCCTGTCAGGTATATATTAGTGATGATATCGGACTGTACGGGCTCCTGTCAGGTATATACTAGTGATGATATCGGACTGTACGGGCTCCTGTCAGGTATATACTAGTGATGATATCGGACTGTACGGGCTCCTGTCAGGTATATACTAGTGATGATATCGGACTGTACGGGCTCCTGTCAGGTATATATTAGTGATGATATCGGACTGTACGGGCTCCTGTCAGGTATATATTAGTGATGATATCGGACTGTACGGGCTCCTGTCAGGTATATATTAGTGATGATATCGGACTGTACGGGCTCCTGTCAGGTATATATTAGTGATGATATCGGACTGTACGGGCTCCTGTCAGGTATATATTAGTGATGATATCGGACTGTACGGGCTCCTGTCAGGTATATATTAGTGATGATATCGGACTGTACGGGCTCCTGTCAGGTATATATTAGTGATGATATCGGACTGTACGGGCTCCTGTCAGGTATATATTAGTGATGATATCGGACTGTACGGGCTCCTGTCAGGTATATATTAGTGATGATATCGGACTGTACGGGCTCCTGTCAGGTATATATTAGTGATGATATCGGACTGTACGGGCTCCTGTCAGGTATATATTAGTGATGATATCGGACTGTACGGGCTCCTGTCAGGTATATATTAGTGATGATATCGGACTGTACGGGCTCCTGTCAGGTATATATTAGTGATGATATCGGACTGTACGGGCTCCTGTCAGGTATATATTAGTGATGATATCGGACTGTACGGGCTCCTGTCAGGTATATATTAGTGATGATATCGGACTGTACGGGCTCCTGTCAGGTATATATTAGTGATGATATCGGACTGTACGGGCTCCTGTCAGGTATATATTAGTGATGATATCGGACTGTACGGGCTCCTGTCAGGTATATACAGTGGGGCAAAAAAGTATTTAGTCAGTCAGCATTAGTGCAAGTTCCACCACTTAAAAAGATGAGAGGCGTCTGTAATTTACATCATAGGTAGACCTCAACTATGGGAGACAAACTGAGAAAAAAAAATCCAGAAAATCACATTGTCTGTTTTTTTTTTTATCATTTTATTTGCATATTATGGTGGAAAATAAGTATTTGGTCAGAAACAAAATTTCATCTCAATACTTTGTAATAAATCCTTTGTTGGCAATGACAGAGGTCAAACGTTTTCTGTAAGTCTTCACAAGGTTGCCACACACTGTTGTTGGTATGTTGGCCCATTCCTCCATGCAGATCTCCTCTAGAGCAGTGATGTTTTTGGCTTTTCGCTTGGCAACACGGACTTTCAACTCCCTCCAAAGGTTTTCTATAGGGTTGAGATCTGGAGACTGGCTAGGCCACTCCAGGACCTTGAAATGCTTCTTACGAAGCCACTCCTTCGTTGCCCTGGCGGTGTGCTTTGGATCATTGTCATGTTGAAAGACCCAGCCACGTTTCATCTTCAATGCCCTTGCTGATGGAAGGAGGTTTGCACTCAAAATCTCACGATACATGGCCCCATTCATTCTTTCATGTACCCGGATCAGTCGTCCTGGCCCCTTTGCAGAGAAACAGCCCCAAAGCATGATGTTTCCACCACCATGCTTTACAGTAGGTATGGTGTTTGATGGATGCAACTCATTATTCTTTTTCCTCCAAACACGACAAGTTGTGTTTCTACCAAACAGTTCCAGTTTGGTTTCATCAGACCATAGGACATTCTCCCAATACTCCTCTGGATCATCCAAATGCTCTCTAGCAAACTTCAGAGGGGCCCGGACATGTACTGGCTTAAGCAGTGGGACACGTCTGGCACTGCAGGATCTGAGTCCATGGCGGCGTAGTGTTACTTATGGTAGGCCTTGTTACATTGGTCCCAGCTCTCTGCAGTTCATTCACTAGGTCCCCCCCCGCATGGTTCTGGGATTTTTGCTCACCGTTCTTGTGATCATTCTGACCCCACGGGGTGGGATTTTGCGTGGAGCCCCAGATCGAGGGAGATTATCAGTGGTCTTGTATGTCTTCCATTTTCTAATTATTGCTCTCACTGTTGATTTCTTCACTCCAAGCTGGTTGGCTATTGCAGATTCAGTCTTCCCAGCCTGGTGCAGGGCTACAATTTTGTTTCTGGTGTCCTTTGACAGCTCTTTGGTCTTCACCATAGTGGAGTTTGGAGTCAGACTGTTTGAGGGTGTGCACAGGTGTCTTTTTATACTGATAACAAGTTTAAACAGGTGCCATTACTACAGGTAATGAGTGGAGGAAAGAGGAGACTCTTAAAGAAGAAGTTACAGGTCTGTGAGAGCCAGAAATCTTGATTGTTTGTTTCTGACCAAATACTTATTTTCCACCATAAAATGCAAATAAAATGATAAAAAACCAGACAATGTGATTTTCTGGATTTTTTTTTTCTCAGTTTGTCTCCCATAGTTGAGGTCTACCTATGATGTAAATTACAGACGCCTCTCATCTTTTTAAGTGATGGAACTTGCACTATTGCTGACTGACTAAATACTTTTTTGCCCCACTGTATTAGGCTACGTTCACACTAGTGTTGTGCGCCGTTGCGTCGGCGACGCAACGCACAACGCACGCAAAAACGCACGCAAAAACGCTGCGTTTTGCGACGCATGCGTCGGTTTTTGCCGAAAATCGGACGCAAGAAAAATGCAACTTGTTGCGTTTTCTTGGTCCGACGCTTGCGGCAAAAAAGACGCATGTGTTGCACAACGCAACAAAAAAAAACGCATGCGTCCCCCATGTTAAGTATAGGGGGCGCATGACGCATGCGTCGCCGCTGCGTCCCCGACGCACATTAGCTTAACGCTAATGTGAACGTAGCCTTAGTGATGATGACATCAGAATGCATGGGCCCCTGTCAGGTATATATTACTGTTAATATCAGAATGTATGGGCCCCTGTCAGGTATATATGCTGTGATTGTTCTCGTATGCTGATTCGGCATGAAAAAATAATCACAGATGTGATCTGCCCCATAGATTAACACTGGTCCGAGTGCCATGCGATGCTTTCTCACATAGCGCTCGTCCATATTCTACGCTAGTGTGACCCCGGCCTTAAACTTATGAAGCGACACAGACCACCTGCAGTTCAGCCACCATCAATATTTAAATTACAAGTTTTTCACCATCCAAAAAAATGCTAATTTTAACCTAGTTCCATAGGTTTCTTAAAGGGAACCTGTCACCAGGTTTTCCCCATGTATAGTACCACCAGCACCTATATGCCCTTATACACACCCTTCTAGAGTGCTGTACATACCGTATATACTCGAGTATAAGCCAACGTTTTCAGCCCACTTTTTTGGGCAGAAAGTGACCCTCTCGGCTTATACTCGAGTCATTGTCGGCGGAGGGGTCGGCGGGGGAGCGGCGGCTGTCACATACTCACCTGCTCCTGGCGCGGTCCCTGCATGTCCGATGGTCTCCGGGCAGCTCTTCCTGTGTTCAGCGGTCACGTGGTTCCGCTCATTAAAGTAATGAATATGGACGCATATCCATTACTTTAATGAGCGGAACATGACCGCTGAACATAGGAAGACGCTGCTGGTTCCTGACAGTGAGAAGCTGCCAGGGACCGCGCCGGGAGCAGGTGAGTATGACGGGGGGAGATGAGCATTGCGCAATACTCACCTCTCCCCGTTCCACCGCAGGGCCCCGCTCTGTCTTCCGTCCTCTGGCTATGGCTGTTCAGGTCAGAGGGCGCAATGACATAGTTAGTGTGCACACCACCCTCTGCCTGAACAGTCAGTGCAGAGGATGGAAGACAGAGCAGCGCGCAGCGGTGGAATGTGGAAGGTGACTATCGCAAGTGCCGGGGGCCTGAGCGAAGAGAGGTATGTGATTTTTTTTTTTTTTATTTTAATCGCAACAACAGCATATGGGGCATAATGTGTGGAGCATCTCATGGGGCATAATGTGTGGAGCATCTCATGGGGCATAATGTGTGGAGCATCTCATGGGGCATAATGTGTGGAGCATCTCATGGGGCATAATGTGTGGAGCATCTCATGGGGCATAATCTATGGAGCATCTTATGGGGCCATCAACCTTTATGCAGCATTGTACGGGGCAAAAGTTTCTATGGAGCATCTCATGGGGCCATTAACATTTGTGCAGCATTATATGGGGCATATTTTAATATGGAGCATCTTATGGGGCCATCATGAACTGTATGGGGCTCCTGATTCAATATGGATATTCAAAAACACTTAACCTACTGCTGTCTGAATTAATTTTACTTTTATTGGTATCTATTTTTATTTTTGACATTTACCGGTAGCTGCTGCATTTTCCACCCTAGGCTTATACTCGAGTCAATAAGTTTTCCCAGTTTTTTGTGGCAAAATTAGGGGGGGGGGTCAGCTTCTACTCGAATATATATGGTATGTCCCTAAGCCAATGTGCATAATGTAAATAACTTCTTATACTCACCTACGGGGCGGTTCGGTGTTATGTTTGGCGCTGGTCTTCATCCGGCGCAGTCCTTCCCGTGGATGATGTGTTCTATATCATCCACACAACCTCCCTCATCACGCTTCTGTGCAGGAACATTTCTCTGCCGAGCACAAAGCAAAGTACTGCAAAGGGCAGAAAGAAGTGCACTTGCAAAGGAGCGCGATGGAAGACACCGCGTGGATGACATAGGACGTGTCATCGACTCAAAGAAAGAAGGATGGTGATAGAAGAGAAGGCACCGGATTAAGACTAGCAAAGCCCATTGGATGGGGCTAGGCAAGTCTAATATGCCACTATCTTAAGGGCATACAGATAGTGGTTGTGCTTTATAAAATGCTGTATATAAGGGTATACAGGCAGTTGGCCTACTATATATACACAGCATTCTAGAATGCTGTATATCCGTGCATATAGATATGGGGGTTGTACTTTATATGGGGGGGGGGGGGGACGACAGAAACAATGATTGAATAACCTGTAGTACGTGAACGGCTATAGTGCAAGAAAATATAGGGTACTTTAGTTAACACGTTTTTTTGATTAAAAAAAAATTGCAAAAGCAATCCCACCACTTCATGGTGAACCTAATTGGGATAGTCCTAACTAATATTAAAAACCTTAATATACACTGCTCAAAAATATAAAGGGAACACTAAAATCCCACATCCTAGATATCACAGAATGAAATATTCCAGTTCTAAATCTTTATTCATTACATAGTGGAATGTGTTGAGAACAATAAAAGCTCAAAAAGAACAACGTAAATCACAACTAATATAGCACGGAGGTCTGGAGTTGGAATTATGCTCAAAATCAAAGTGGAAAATGAAGTTATAGGCTGATCCAACTTCAGCGGAAATATCTCAAGACAAGGAAATGATGCTCAGTAATGTGTGTGGCCTCCACGTGCGTGCATGATCTCCCTACAATGCCTGGGCATTCTCCTAATGAGGTGGTGGATGTTATCCTGAGGGATGTCCTCTCAGACCTGGAATAAAGCATCTGCCAACTCCTGGCCAGTCTGTGGTGCAACGTGACATTGGTGGATGGAGCAAGACATGATGTCAAAGATGTGCTCGATAGGATTAAGGGCTAGTGGACGGGCAGGCCAGTCCTTAGCATCAATGCCTTCATCTTTCAGGAACTGCTGACACACTCCAGCCACATGAGGTCTGGCATTGTCATGCATCAGAAGGAACCCAGGGCCCAATGCACCAGCATGTGGTCTCACAAGGGGTCTGAGGATCTCATCTCAGTACCTAATGGCAGTCAGGCTACCTCTGGCGAGCACATGGATGACTGTGCGGCCCTCCAAAGAAATGCCACCCCACACCATTACTGACCCACTGCCAAACCGGTCATGCTGAAGGATGTTGCAGGCAGATCTCTCTCCATGGTGTCTCCAGACTGTCACGTCTGTCACATGTGCTCAGTGTGAACCTGCTTTCATCTGTGAAGAGCACAGGGCGTCGGTGTTCTGTGGCAAATGTGAAGCGTCGTGCACGGTGTTGGGCTGTGAGCACAACTCCCATCTGTGGACATCGGGCACTCAGACCATCCTCATGGAGTCGGATTCTAACCGTTTATGCAGACACAGACACACGTTAAAACATCGCATGCGGAGGCATCCGCTTGGCCTGCGTACCCAATATTAAAGATAGGGTATGCAGGACGCATGCAGACGTAGGCAGAACTGAATGAAGAGTTGTGGCAGTGAGCGGGGCTTAGGCTACTTTCACACTAGTCCGTCGGTACGGGCAGTCGCAAACCGTCGGCTCGACGGACAGTGTGTTTTATGTAGAACAACGTGGGCAGCGGAGGCAGTTTTACAACGCATCCGTGGCCCATTGTGAGTTCCGGGGAGGAGGGGGCGGAGTTTCGGCCGCGCATGCGCAGTCGAAAATGGCGGACTCGACGCACAAAAAAAGTTACATGGAACGTTGTTTTGTGCCGGCGGTCCGCCAAAACACGACGCATCCGTCGCTAATGAAAGTCTATGGAGAAAAAAAAAGCATCATGCAGGCAACTTTGCAGGATGCGTTTTTTTCTCCAAAACGACGCATTGAGACGTGCGTCACACGACGCTAATGTGAAGGTAGCCTTAACGGAGGAAGAAGGCTGCCGTCCACAGCCCTGCCAAACGCTGGTGTGAAACCAGCCTAAGGCTGTTATTATAGCACCTTACATGTGTTACACAGATACATCATGGGCTTGTCCTGCCCTACGCATGAAATGAAAGGCTAAAATACAATGTGGAGACTTAATCAGAGCAATGTTTTATTTACATCCAGAACTGGTTTAAGAGGAGCAAATTACCACTTCCCACAGAAATCTCAGACTTTAGATATACATTAGATATAGAAACATTTCTAATTTTATAAAACTTCATTTTTTTGCATTGAATAACTTTCTGCCTTTACTTTAGAAATGCATAAAATGAAACAAGCATTGTAAAACTGTAATATGCTGTTGGTGCCTGCGGGCTGGACTGTCGGTTTGGTATGTGGCTCTGTTCCTCCCAGGCCTGCCTCCGGTGTCTGAGGTTTCGGTGTCCCAGACCAGAGATCATAATACCGGCCTTGAATTGTGAAAGACACGGCAGCCGACCCTGAGATAGATCCAAGGTGGGAAAGCCCCATCATGTCGAAGAGAGTCTGCTAGATCCAGGCCTAGCAGACCAGTGCTGGTGGTTCATGGATGCCAGGAGGGGGCTGGCCTAAAGGAAGGTCTCGTCTTTTCCTGGCGGGTCGGTGAGTTGTCCCGTCGGTTTCTTGGACAGAACATTTCCAAAACAACCAAAATTGAACAGCAGATCTCTTGGGAGGCAGACTTTAGTCCTCTGTTGCAGAAGCGAAGTACTCTTAGGCCATGTGCACACGTTCAGGAATGTGTGCAGATTTTTCATGCAATTTTCCTGACGAAAACCTGATATTTTCTCCCAGAAATCCGCATGCGTTTTTGGAGCGTTTTTTAAGCGTTTTTATGAACAAATAAAGTTGGTGGTAAAAAGAGACTCTCAATAGGTCATTTCCTGTTCCAACCCCTCTTCTCCATTTTGCCTTTTTGTTGCATTCAACATGCCGCACATTCAGCCCCATTGGCGTCTTTCGCCGCAACAAAACCATCTTTTGTTGCTGACTGCACTGCTTTTGCTGCACCACCACAGTGAGCAGGTAATATAATGTCATTAGATGTGCACACTATGCGGACTATGCTGTGGATATGCAGTGTTTCTGTTGCTGCGGATAAGCTACTTCCCACTTCCGTAACGCTCCCTCGCAATCTGTCGTTTTTGGATAAAACGGATCCTGCATATGTGCTTGCAGGATCTTTTTTTTCCCATACACTTGTATTTGCAATGGTTTGCGACGTTTTGCCGCACGTTGCATCCATTGTGCGATAAGTGTCTTTTTTTGGCAGACCGTCGACACGAAAAATCCTTAACTACATGTTACTTTCTTGGTGCATCACATCCGCCATTTTTGACTGCTCATGTGCGGCAGAAAATACACCCCCTCCTCCCCAGACTGCAGAATGGGCAGCGGATGTGTAGAAAAACTGCATCTGCTGCCCACGTCATGCAGTTATTTCACAACGTCCATTGGTATGTTGGCACCAGTGTGTTGCGACGTAACAGTACTGATGGAAGTGAAAGTAGCCTTAGCAGCGATTTTTCCATGCGTTGTACAGTACCATCTATATATATAATTGTCTAAGGGTTTTTCCGTCTGTCTGTCTGTCCTGGAAATCCCGCGTCCCTTATTGGTCGATGCCGCCAGGCCTCGACCAATCAGCAACGGGCACAACGACGATGATGTCATAATGGTTGCCATGGCGATGATGATGTCACAAAGGTTGCCTAGATCAATCAGCGACGAACACAGTCTGCCGCGAATTGTGGAATCATCATTGTCCATATACTACGGGGACATGCATATTCTAGAATACCCGATGCGTTAGAATCGGGCCACAATCTAGTGTAAATAATAAAGACTATATTCTCCCATAGGAGCAATCTCGGAGAAGGAGTAGAAGACGTCCAAAACGGATGTGGGTTCATCCCATTATTAATGAGCGGGAGGAAAAGGGACACTTCCATGTCCTTTACCAAGATTTAAGGAGGTAAGATATAGGTAGAAAACATATATTGTCATCTGTGTTCACTTTTTTTTTTTTTTATTGATGTTATACACTGTTGTGTTATATCTGTTTTTTTATTTTATTTTTTTTTTTACATTCAGTTTTCCTGAGAAATTTATCCAGTTTTGCCGGCTTACGATTTCGGCATTTGATCGCCTTCTGATAATTCTGGCTCCACAACTCAGCTACGAAGACACATGCATGTGAAGATCAATCTCTGCTGAGGAAAGGCTGCTCATCACCTTGCGGTAAGGCCCTTTTTAAAAAAAAAAAACAAAAACATAAACTCCACACATTGGCCCCATAGTTAATGCTACCACCGTGCTGCCACTGCGCCACAATGCTGCCAATGCACCCCAGAATGCTGCCATTGCGCCACAATGCTGCCACAGCCTCCATAATGATGCCACTGCGCCACAATGCTGCCAGTACCCCCCATAATGCTGCCAGTGCCCCACAATGCTGCCAGTGCCCCCCATAATGCTGCCACAATGCTGCAAGTGCCCCCATATTGCTGCCACTGCGCCACGATGTTTACAGATCTAGTGTCCATGAATCGTACTATTTATGTTGTCATGCATATTTTCATCGTTATTAAAAATATTCTAATTATTTTAATTTTTTTTGCAGGTTTTTGGCCACAGGAGAGAGCTACACATCCCTGCACCTCCAATTTAGGGTTGGCAAATCCACCATCTCTCAAATTGTGAGGTGCACATGTGCCGTCATCTGGCAGAAGTTGCAGCCCATCGTGATGCCTTGCCCAACCGAGGAGACTTGGCTGCAGGTAGCAGCAGGCTTTCAGTCTGTAGCCAATTTCCCCAACTGCGTAGGTGCTGTCGATGGCAAACATGTGAGAGTGCTGAAGCCACCAAGATCAGGATCACGCTTCTTTAATTATAAGAAGTATTTTTCTGTGGTCCTGATGGCGGAGGCTGATGCCCATTACAAGTTTGTTGCCATCGACGTTGGTGCCTATGGCAGTTCTGGGGACTCTCGGGTGCTGCAATCATCACAGATTGGACTTCAAATTCTTCGAGATGGCGGAACGCTCCCAGCCCCAAGACCTTTGCCCGGTTCCACACATCCTGTACCCTTTGTGATGGTATCGGATGAGGCATTTCCCTTAAAAACTAACCTGCTGCGCCCATACCCACGAAGGGCACTGGATGACCGGCGGAGGATTTTCAACTATCGGCTGAGCCGTGCACGAAAATATGTGGAATGCACCTTTGGGATCATGTGTAGTCAGTGGAGGATCTTTCACACTGCCATCCAGCTAGATACGGAGACCGTTGACACTGTGATCAAGGCATGCTGTGTTCTCCACAACTACGTTCGGGACTACAGCACAGAGGTAGTTGAGGAGTCACAGCTGTCTGAATTAATTGCAGTGGACAACTTGGGTCAAGGCAGGCAATCCATCTCGGGTGTGCGTGTGCGAGAAACCTTCACTGACTACTTCATGAGTCCTGAAGGTGCCGTGCACTGGCAATACTCCTGTGCCGGTGTTGAGCAGCCTGAACAGCAGAGAAGATCCGACACCTAACCCCCATCAAGATGTCAGCCTGTACAGAAGAGCAGATTGGATGGCTAACCCAAAAGCAATCGAGGCCCTTGTGTTCTTCATCAGTACAGCTGAGCAGATTGGATGGCTAACCCCATGCATTCAATGCCCTTTTGTTCTTTATCATTTAAAAAAAAAAAAGGAATTAATAAAAAAGAACTTTGTTTGAAAAATCAAACTTTGTGTCCGCAACTAACTCTTTAGTCACTGACAGTTATTATCCCATTACACACAGTTCATATTCTGCAAATTGAAATAACCTTTTTTTAAATAAAAAATGACCAGACATTTTTTCACATACAAATTTAGTTTTTATTCATAAATAACACTGTGTACTACACAGAAAAACAAAACGTCTTTAAATGACGTAGGTATTACAACACAAGGACAAACATTGTCCAGAACAGTCCATCAACAATGGACGTTATCATAACCTGTCAACAGGACAAAATAGTGCATCAACAATGGCTTTTTTCACAACCTGTCAACAGGACAAAATAGTGCATCAACAATGGCTTTTTTCACAACCTGTCAACAGGACAGAAAAGTGCATCAGCAATGGATTTGTTAACAACCTGTCAACAGGACAGGGGGGTTTAGGACCAAAATCCTCAAAACTGCTGGTACTCTGGCTCGTACCCATACCCCGGAAACAGTTCTTGGGAAGAAAGACTCGTGTTTTGGGAGACATTATGCCCAGAACTTTGACGAGTTGTACAGTGGCTTGAATTATAGGCTTCTGCAGCGTCGGGCCTGTGTGCTGCATGGAAAAAACGTTGAGAAGCAACTGCTGGTGGTGGTGGTGGTGGCACACTTGGGTTAGTAAATGCCCTCATAATTGCTACAACTATATCTTGTGGTGGGGGTAGTGGTGATGAGACAGCAGCAGACATTAGAACTGCATTGACTGCTGTCATACACAGGCTCTGCCTGTCCCATGTCATGGACCTTAGGCGGCTTGCTATCACAGATCCATATTTATCCATGTCATCTTGTGGAGATGAATTGTCTATAATATTGAGGGTTCGACTTGTGATCGCTTCAATGGCACTAGTCGAACCCTCCTTTTTTTTTTCCCCTTCTTGGGTGCTGCCCTAACCATTGGCACGGGACGGGCAGAACCAGACCCCAACCCAGTGGCCCTTGAACCCCCAACAAAGGAGCTGGACGCAGCGGAAGAGGCAGCAACAACAGCGGAAGACACCACCGCCGCATCCACCGCAGAGGACGAACTTGCCACAAGACTGGTGGGTGGCATACCAGCAGCATGCATGGAGGATGACTGCCTAGGCAAGGGTGGATTTGGTGAGGAGCACAATGGATAGTCCTCCACCTCCTCTCCATCACCATTCTCCAGGCTGTTGTCTTGATGGACTGGTGGGGTTTCGGCCCTTACATTGCCTTCAGTTCTGTACAAGAAATAAAAAAGACTTCTTCAATAAGAGTAGTGTGAAACGTTGAAGATACAACAAATTATATATATATAACTTACCGCCGCAAATTTCTGCTTGTTAAAATGAACTGCAGCTGGTCTGCAAACGGCACCCTCTTTTTTGAGGGCGAGCTGCCACTTTCTGCCTTCTGTGCCTTCACCAGTCTGTCGGTCACAGATCTCCAACGTTTTTTCACATCTTCCACTGAAATGGAACAATATAAAAAACTTATAAAGGAAATAGATGGTGGCCCAATTATAACGCATCGGCTACTATAGAATATGCCTGTCCACGTAGTATATTGCACAGGACAAGTACTATATTGCCCAGCCACGTATGTCCACAAGTTTCACCAATCCAAAGTGGCACTGGACAGAGGGGTTTTATGACCAGGTTGTGGAGTGATTGTGCAATGACCGCTGACACGACAGGTACTGCTGCATCGATTCAAAGTGACAGGAGACAGCATTTGTCCAGTATGGTGACAAACTTTTTTTCCTCCATGTTCTCGCATAGTATCCTTAAAGGAACTTGCCGCTTGCACTGTCAAGGACAGGGCGGGAGGTCGGAGGGTGAGAATAACGTTATTTTTATTATTTTTTACTTTGGATCTTTGTACTAGTGATGCTGCATACGCAGAATCTATAGTAAAAACATTAACAAACAGGGTTAATAGGTGCCTAACCAGAGTGCGTAACACCTCGCTCGGTTAACGCTGGCACTAACCCTGTGTGAGGCCTGACTAGAGGGGAGTATGGAGCGGGCACTGACTGCGGTGATGAAAGAGCGGCCATATTGACGCCAGTCTGAGGCCGTCGCACATTGGTCGTGGCAATGTTTGTGGGCGTTTTGCCACAACAAACCAGCCACTTGGATTCCATGAAAGACAAAGTCCGCAAACAATGAATATCCGTGACAGACAGAAGGACAGACAGAAAAAGGGAAGTGACACAAATAGACAATTATATGGTAGATACTTAATAAAAATAACATGAATTTAACATACTTACAAATAAGTTTTTGGCCCGCTTTTGGTAGCTGAGGCCACAGCGGATAAATTTCTGTGACAATGGCTGGCCAGGCATCACGTTTAGAAGCGGAGGCTTTGTACTCCTCACTGGCACGGTCCCAGACCTCCGGGTGTTTTTCTATCTACAATTTTGATAGAAAACCAGTCACTTTTGGATAAGAAATATAAAAATATCTGTACACTAAATGGTGGCACGATTCTAACACAGCGGTTATTATACATATGTATTTCTGTATATAGCAGCCACATACTATGTAGCACAGGCCACGACATTTTGTAGAATACCCGATGTGTGAATACAGGCCACGCAGTACATAACAGTGTACACGCAGTATATGGCCGGCGTCACACTCGGCATAAGACAATACGGTTCGTATTTTACGGCCGTAAAATGGTGAAAAGCACCCAAAATATTGGTCCATATGTCCTCCGTAGGCAGGGTGTGTCAGCGTATTTTGCGCATGGCATCCTCCGTATGTAATCCGTATGGCATCTGTACTGCGAGATTTTCTCGCAGGCTTGCAAAACAGACATACGGATATACAAGGGATCCATGTGCTCAAGAAATACTACAAACATATATACTCTCTATATATACATATATATATGTTAGTGAGATAGATATATATATATATATATATATATATATATATATATATATATATATATATATATATATTATTATTTCATACAGCGCTAGATAGCTTAAAAGCCGTTAATTCCATTGCCGACTTTAGCTATCTCCTTCCAAAACCCGACATGATTTCAGGCATGGTTACATACAGTAAACCATCTCATATCCCCCTTTTTTTTTTTTTGCATATTCCACACTACTAATGTTAGTAGTGTGTATGTGCAAAATTTGGGCGCTGTAGCTTGTAAAATAAAGGGTTAAATGGCGGAAAAAATTGGCGTGGGCTCCCGCGCAATTTTCTCCGCCAGAGCGGTAAAGCCAGTGACTGAGAGCAGATATTAATAGCCAGGAGAGGGTCCATGGTTATTGGCCCCCCCCTGGCTACAAACATCTGCCCCCAGCCACCCCAGAAAAGGCACATCTGGAAGATGCGCCTATTCTGGCACTTGGCCACTCTCTTCCCATTCCCGTGTAGCGGTGGGATATGGGGTAATGAAGGGTTAATGCCACCTTGCTATTGTAAGGTGACATTAAGCCAAATTAAAAATGGAGAGGCGTCAATTATGACACCTATCCATTATTAATCCAATACTAGTTAAAGGGTTAAAAAAAACACAAACACATTATTTTAAAGTATTTTAATGAAATAAAAACAAAGGTTGTTTTAATAATTTATTCTACGCTCAATCCATCTGAAGACCCTCGCTCTGTAACAAAAAAATAAATAAAAAACCAACAATATACATACCTTCTGAAGATCTATAAGGTCTCACGATGTAAATCCATCTGAAGGGGTTAAGATATTTTGCAGCCAGGAGTTCTGTTAATGCAGCGGTGCTCCTGGCTGCAAAACCCCGGGGAATGAAGGTAAAGTCGGTCAATGACCTATATTTACCTTCATTTGCAGTAAGGCGCCCTCTGGTGGCTGTTCCTAGATCGTGGGAACTTTCCTAGAAAGCTCCCAGGCTCGACTTCATATGAGGACAACCAGCAGAGGGCGCCCTCATATGAAGTCGAGCCTGGGAGCTTTCTAGGAAAGTTCCCACGATCTAGGTCCAACCAGCAGAGGGCGCCTTACTGCAAATGAAGGTAAATATAGGTCATTGACCGACTTTACCTTCATTCCCCGGGGTTTGGCAGCCAGGAGCACCGCTGCATTAGCAGAGCTCCTGGCTTCAAAATATTTTAACCCCTTCAGATGGATTTACATCGTGGGACCTTACAGATCTTCGGAAGGTAAGGATATTGTTGGTTTATTATTTTTTCTTTGTCACAGAGCGAGGGTCTTCAGATGGATTGAGGGTTGAATAAATTATTACAACAACCTTCGTTTTTATTTCATTAAAATACTTTTAAATCGTGTGTGTGTGTTTTTTAACCCTTTACTAAAATTGGATTAATAATGGATAGGTGACATAATTGACGCCTCTCCATTATTAATCTGGCTTAATGTCACCTTACAATAGCAAGGTGGCATTAACCCTTCATTACCCCATATCCCACCACTACAGGGAGTGGGAAGAGAGTGGCCAAGTGCCAGAATAGGCGCATCTTCCAGATGTGCCTGTTCTGGGGTGGCTGGGGGCAGATGTTTTTAGCCACGGGGGGGCCAATAACCATGGACCCTCTCCTGGTTGTTAATATCTGCCCTCAGTCACTGGCTTTACTACTCTGGTGGAGAAAATTGCGCGGGAGCCCACGCCAATGTTTTCTGAGATTAACCCTTTAATTGCCTGTAGCTATTAAATTTAAGGGTTAAAGGCAAATTAAGGGTTAAATGGCGGAAAAAAATGGCGTGGGCTCCCGCGCAATTTTCTCCGCCAGAGTAGTAAAGCCAGTGACTGAGGGCAGATATTAATAGCCAGGAGAGGGTCCATGGTTATTGGCCCCCCGTGGCTAAAAACATCTGCCCCCAGCCACCCCAGAAAAGGCACATCTGGAAGATGCGCCAATTCTGGCACTTGGCCACTCTCTTCCCACTCCCTGTAGCGGTGGGATATGGGGTAATGAAGGGTTAATGCCACCTTGCTATTGTAAGGTGACATTAAGCCAGATTAATAATGGAGAGGCGTCAATTATGTCACCTATCCATTATTAATCCAATTTTAGTAAAGGGTTAAAAAAACACAGTCTGGAAAAAGTATTTTAATGAAATGATGACACCTGAATTTTGACCATTTTTTTTATTGTACTGCAAAGGGTTAACTATTCTGGCTGACCGGAGATGGACTGATAAGTTCATCTCCGGTCAGCCGGTGAGTCCGCGCAGCCGCAGTGACAACCGAACGAGTTCACCCGAACAGCTGCGTTCGGGAGAACTCGTTATACAATGAACGGTGTCGCTTTACGATCTCGTTCATTGTATCGGCGGCCGCGGTTTAGAGCAGCCGCATGTTATGTGGCTGCTCTAAACTGTAGATCATCGTGGGACACTCGTTTATTTGGATGCTGCGGAGGGTAGGTATATGTTGTGGTTTGTTTTTTTACTTTTTTTTCTGACGAGGGAGTCGTGGAATTGGGCGTATAGGTGAGTATGGGTGTTTTATTTTTTTATTTATTTTAGGTGGCGATCGGCGGGGACAGGTATGTATATTTTATTTTCACAGGTAACCACTGGTCACCAATGAATGAAATATAAGGGCCACTGGCCACCAGTGAACCTTTCTAGGGGCGGGGGGGGGGGGGGGGGGAAATACGGGCCACTGGACACCAATGAACCTTTTTAGGGGGGGCAATTATTTCGGGTCGTGGATTTAAAAAAAAAAAAAAAAAAAATGTATGTTTTTTTTACACGCAGGAACAGTTCGATGGGAAATACTGCTCCCATCGAGCTGAGCCTGCTGCTACTATAGGGAATAGACATAGGCCGATGGGAGTAGTAGTAGTCTCATCGGCCTATGTCTGACAACACACATACACAGTATACACCACACACACATAGACAATTACCACACTAATCATGAAAGGCACATCCAGCTGCATCCGGTCATACCAGTCCATGTTGGCAGCCATCATCCAGGAAGACGGATATTGTCTTCAGGGATTATGGGATGCTCCTGGCATGATGGGATGGCCATGTGACTTCCGGTATGCCGCGCTGTATAATCTCCGCAAATCTGCTTGAATTCCGCAATTTTTTTATAGATTTGCGGAATTCAAGCGGTACAATAGAAGTCTATGAGCACGGAATCGCCGCGATTCCGCAAATTAATGAACGTGCTGCGTATTTTACCGCGAATCTTTAACGCTGCGGAAAAATACTCAGTATGTGCACATAATTTGCGGTTTCCATTATAATTGATAGGATGCTTAATGTTAGCGTTTTTTTCGCGGTTTTATAGCGTTTTTATAGCGAAAAACCGCGGGAAAACCGCGAAAAAAACGCTACGTGTGCACACAGCCTTAAACTGATAGGCGCAGAGTAGGACGCACTAGAAAGTTGGCGTGCATGATTGTTCAGGGCACTGGCGGTGTGGACCGGCCACCAGAGAAGGCCTAGACCGAAGCCTGGATATTTTAAGAGCAGGGTCACAGGAGCCTCTGGAAAACATGGAGGCTGCATGAATAGGAAGGTTTCCCCAGTAGATGTCCATATTGCTCTGGGGCAAACTAGGACATTTGTCCTGTCCTTTCCATTTTTCTTTTTCTTTTTTTTTTTTTTTAAAGTAGCCCCCTCACTGCCTGGTAGGATATACCTGTCCTGAAGATCACAAATCCTTCTTCGCAGACCGATGATGAAAATGGGCATGGAATAATCTGGACGCAGACCTTTCGGTGGCTGGCACATAACGGATTCGTCTTCCCTCCCTACTCTATCTGGCTCTAGGGGGGCAAGAGGGTAGGGGGATTCGTGGCATGGTCCGTCCTCTGGGGAACCACAAACAATCTTGATGTGTTAGGGCCTTGCCTCGTAGACCACAGATGATACGGTAGTGACAATTCTAGGTGGGAGATTAGAGTGACAATTGCACTGTCGCCCTCAAAAGCCGTATCTGAAAAAAAAAAATTAAAAAGAAAAAAGAAAATTGTTAATAAAAAAAAAAACCTCCAAAACCTAAGTCAGAAACTGGGCTGGGTGGTCCAGACCCATGTCTGCCTCCTACTGACATTAAGGTTGTGTGTCCACGGTCAGTAAACGCTGCGTGTTTGACGCTGCGCAGAGCTGCAGCGTCAAACACGCAGCGTCCAGATGTTCCAGCATAGTGGAGGGGATTTTTTTGAAATCCCGTGTCCACTATGCATGGAAACCCGCACGCGGCGGCCCTGCGACTTTTCAGATCGCAGCATGTCTGTGTACCTTGCGGGGACGCTGCATCCCCACAAGGCATAACACAGGGCCCTATGCGAGGAGTGCGATGATCTCGGATGTGTACAGTTAACACATCCGGCATCATCGCGTCCCAGAAGGGGGCAGGGCTTAGCGCCGAGTGGCTTTGCCGCTCCGACGATACCGCTGACCATCCTGAACGTGGACACGCAGCCTAAGCTAAAAAGGATTAGCTTCGTGCCAGTTGGTGGTGTAGCCTACTCTACAGGGAAATGCCTACATTTTTTTTTTTTTTGCATAGCATAAGCAGCATACACTCTCTTTTTTTGTGTACCCCAATGAAGCATTAGCCCCCCCACATCAACCAGATGGCCACACAGCATAACCTCGCTCCCCCAGTCAGAAACCTCCACCTCACATTAACCAGCAGACCCCACAGGATAAATCCAAAGCCCACCAGACATTCCCTCCCCTCAAGCGTAAATCCAAATATGACGCCCCCTGCCCCAACCATAAATCCCATCAGACACCCCCCCCCCCCCCCCCAATCGAACGCCACCCCAGCTTAAACTCTCATCGGACGTCCAACCCCCACCAGACGCGGAACCCCCCCCCACCCACCCAGCACACACCCCCTTCGGACGTCCAACCCCCACAAACCCCCATCGGACGTCCAACCCCCCCACCCAGCACACACCCCCTTCGATGTCCACCCCCCCACCCAGCTTAAACCCTCTTCAGCCCCCCCCCCAACCCAACCCATAAGCAGGTCGCCCCCCAATAAAAGGGATCCCCCAGTAAGCAGCAGGTCACCCCCCAATAAAAGGGTTCCATCTGTAAGCAGCAGGTCGTCCCCAAATCCCACCACGGGACCCCCCCAATAGCCAGCAGCAGGTCGCCTCCCCACATTCCACGACAAGCAGGTCGCCTCCCCACATTCAACGACAGGCAGGTCTCCTCCCCACATTCAACGACAGGCAGGTCGCCTCCCCACATTCAACGACAAGCAGGTCGCACCCCACAAGCAGGTCGCCCTCAAATCTCCCCACAGGGGTCCCCCCAATAGCCTGCAGCAGGTCACCCCTCACATGCAGGTCGCCTCCCCACATCCCACCACAAGCAGGTCACCCCCACATCCCTCCACAGGGGTCACCCAATAGCTTGCAGCAGGTCTCCCCCCACATCCACCACAAGGGTCCCCCCCAATAGACAGCAGGTCACGCCCTCCCAAAACCCAACCACAAGCATGTCGCCCTCAAACCCCAACACCAGGGTCTCCCCAATAGCCAGCAGCAGGTCGCCCCCACTAAAAGGGGTCCACCCCGTAAGCAGCACGTCACCTCCAAACCCCACCACAGGGGTCCCCCCCAATAGCCAGCAGGTCACCCCCAAACCCCACCACAGGGGCCCATCAATAGCCATCAGCAGGTCACCCCTCCACAAGCAGTTCGCCCCCACTAAAAGGAGTCCCGCAAAAAGCAGGTCGCCTCCCCAAACCCAACCATAAGCAGGTCACCCTCACTAAAAGGGTTCCCCCACACGCAGGTCGCCCCCAAATCCCACCGCAGCGTTCCCCCACAATAGCCAGCAGCAGCGGAGCCCCCCCAAATCCCACCGCATGGGGTCCCCCACAATATAGCCAGCAGCAGCGGAGCCCCCCAAAATCCCACCGCATGGGGTCCCCCACAATATAGCCAGCAGCAGCGGAGCCCCCCAAAATCCCACCGCATGGGGTCCCCCACAATATAGCCAGCAGCAGCGGAGCCCCCCAAAATCCCACAGCAGGGGTCCCCACAATATAGCCAGCAGCAGCGGAGCCCCCCCAAATCCCACCGCAGGGGTCCCCCACAATAGCCAGCAGCAGCGGAGCCCCCCCAAATCCCACCGCAGGGGTCCCCCACAATATAGCCAGCAGCAGCGGAGCCCCCCCAAATCCCACCGCAGGGGTCCCCCACAATAGCCAGCAGCAGCGGAGCCCCCCCAAATCCCACTGCAGGGGTCCCCCACAATAGCCAGCAGCAGCGGAGCCCCCCAAAATCCCACCACAGGGGTCCCCCACAACAGCCAGCAGCAGGTCCCCCAAATCACACAAGGGTCCCCCTCAATAGCCAGCAGCAGCGGAGCCCCCCAAAATCCCACCGCAGGGGTCCCCCACAATATAGCCAGCAGCAGCGGAGCCCCCCCAAATCCCACCGCAGGGGTTCCCCACAATATAGCCAGCAGCAGCGGAGCCCCCAAAATCCCACCGCAGGGGTCCCCCACAATAGCCAGCAGCAGCGGAGCCCCCCAAAATCCCACCACAGGGGTCCCCCACAACAGCCAGCAGCAGGTCCCCCTCAATAGCCAGCAGCAGCGGAGCCCCCCAAAATCCCACCACAGGGGTCCCCCACAATAGCCAGCAGCAGAGGAGCCCCCCAAAATCCCACCACAGGGGTCCCCCACAATAGCCAGCAGCAGCGGAGCCCCCCCAAATCCCACCACAGGTCGCTCCCCACACAGACAAGTAGGTCGACCACCACAGGGCCTCCCCCCAATAGCGATCAGCAAGTAGCATTTTTTCACCCTGAAACCACTAACCTCCATGGCGTCCACAAGCTATCGTGCTGCTTTCCTTTGCCGCCTTAGGCTACGTTCACATTTGCGGTCGGCGCCGCAGCGTCGCCGCATGCGTCATGCGCCCCTATATTTAACATGGGGGCACATGGACATGCGGCGCACTTGCGTTTTGCGCCGCATGCATCACTGCGGCGCCCGCGTCCGGGCGCAGAGGACGCAGCAAGTTGCATTTTTGCTGCGTCCAAAATCAATGAAAAAAAGGATGCATGCGGCGCAAAACGCAGCGTTGTGCATGCGTTTGGCTGCGTTTTTGTTTGCGTTGTGCGCTGCGGCGTCGACGCTGCGGCGCACAACGCAAATGTGAACGTAGCCTTAGTAAAAAGAGAATACGCCCATGATGTGAACTCAGAACACGCCCCCTACCGATAGGACACGCCCCCGGAAATGACGTCACACCTGGAAGGAGCCCATACACTCTAGCATTTACCCTTTGTAGGTCTCCTGTGTCAGGTTAGCTCGCCTCTGGCTCATGATCACCCATTTGTTGACCGGATTCAAGTTAGTCTGCAGTTAGCTATTAGTTATTAGATATTCGATGTCATGTATGGCAGTTAGCTATTGGTTATTAGTTAGTTATTCGATTTTCATGTATGGCAGTTAGCTATTAATTATTAGTTAGCTATTCGATTTTCCATGCATGGTGAATTATACATAGAGTGGATATTGTTTAGGTAAAATTTTGATCAGGACTTTGAGATGTTTATTTTGACTACTTGTGGTCCTGGGTTATTCACATAAATCGCTTATGTCGCACATAATCAAACGCACTCAATCGTACGTAAGTTCAATTTTAAAACAGGTACCCTGGACCACTAGTACTCAAAATGACCAACTCAATGTCCTGAATAATATTTGCCAAAAAAAAATATCAACTCTGTGTAGTTCAGAAGTTATTCACGTAAATCGCTTATGTCACGAATAATCAATCGTACTCAATCTAACAAATTTTGCCCCAAAAATTCAGAACTCTATGTATAGTTGAAGAATTATACAAAATATGCTAACTCCACATGTGAAACATTTTATAGGTACCTCACTGTTTGCTATCACAACTTAAGGTACCTTCACACTTAACGATTTACCAACGATCACGACCAGCGATACAACCTGGCCGTGATCGTTGGTAAGTCGTTGTGTGGTCGCTGGAGAGCTGTCACACAGACAGCTCTCCAGTGACCAACGATGCCGAGGTCCCGGGTAACCAGGGTAAACATCGGGTTACTAAGCGCAGGGCCACGCTTAGTAACCCGATGTTTACCGTGGTTACCATCGTAAATGTAAAAAAAACCAAACAGTACATACTTACATTCCGGTGTCCGTCAGGTCCCCCGGCGTCCGCTTCCCGCAGTGCCGGCCGTAAAGTGAAAGCAGAGCACAGCGGTGACGACGTCACCGCTGTGCTCTGCTTTTACTTTACGGCCGACACTCCCAGTCAGTGCGGGAAGCGGACGGTGAGGGACGTGTGACAGACACCGGAATGTGAGTATGTACTGTTTGTTTTTTTTACTTTTACAATGGTAACCAGGGTAAACATCGGGTTACTAAGCGCGGCCCTGCGCTTAGTAACCCGATATTTACCCTGGTTACCATTGTAAAACATCGCTGGCATCATTGCTTTTGCTGTCAAACACAACGATACACGCCGATCTGACGACCAAATAAAGTTCTGAACTTTCAGCAACGACCAGCGATGTCACAGCAGGATCCTGATCGCTGCTGCGTGTCAAACACAACGATATCGCTATCCAGGACGCTGCAACGTCACGGGTCGCTATCGTTATCGTTGCAAAGTCGGTTAGTGTGAAGGTACCTTTACTTGAAGTTTCCATAAGGGCTTAACCCACTAATCTACAGTATGTTTAATTCAAGGGTTGTTGAACAGATGCTAAGTTTGTGTGTGAAATTACACTTAATAAAGTTTTATGTCATCAAATTATCTATATGTAATTGTATCGTCATTCTTAACCTTTTTTTAACTTTACATTGTGGTTCTTGTGTAGACATGGGGGTCAGTGGGTGCTCTCGTCCACTGTCCCGACCGCCTTTACAAAGACAGCATGGACCATGGCTCATCCCAACTGAACGCCCGACCTCCTCAACAGTGGGTGGAACACTACTCAGACAACACAGGGTGAGGGAATCGCAATATTAAGACTTTCTTGGATCTCCAAACAATTAATGGCAACAGTTTCTCACCCTTCCACTGGCTCACCAAGGATTATAATATACGTTCATCAGAGCTTCCAGGGCTACTTACTCCAAGCCAGCAGCACCCAGCTTTCGGCGGGCACCCACCGAGAACGGAATAATGCCAGATTTAGGAAGCTGACTGAGTACCGCAAATTCTGTAGTCAGGTGACTGGATTGTCCCAAGCTGTATACCATCCTTATGTAGTCTTTGATATCTCAGCCGAATCCTTGCATTCGATGCTGAAGTCCATGTAGTATTATAATCCATGTTCAGTTATGGCCTGCCAATCGGATCCGCAGATCAAAAATTGGTACCATGCAGCGAGAGACTTGGTCACTGGACAGTCCTTCTATACCCCTGAGCTCTCAATTCAGACTTGGGGCTTCATGATTGGTGGAATAAGAGTGTGCTAGATTGGCTAGATTCCAAGCCGCAAACATATTATCCTTAGTACTAATGGTGTCTAAAGGTACCTTCACACTGAGCGACTTTAGAACGATAGCGATCCGTGACGTTGCAGCGTCCTGGATAGTGATATCGTTGTGTTTGACACGCAGCAGCGATCAGGATCCCGCTGTGACATCGTTGGTCGGAGCTAGAAGGCCAGCACCTTATTTCGCTGCTGGATCTCCCGCTGACATTGCTGAATCGGCGTGTGTGACACCGATCCAGCGATGTCTTCACTGGTAACCAGGGTAAACATCGGGTTACTAAGATTGAGCAGTCAAAAAATAATAATCACACTCCACAGTATATTACTGTAGCATATGTTTCTACTCATCTGCATCCCAGAAGTGTTGAGGGTCCTGTGGTCATCCAGCTCCGCTGGTCCCCCGCCGGGACATACACCCTAGATTGCCCGACGCGTTTCCCCCCCGTGGAAAACCTGGGGGTTCATCAGGGGACATGGAACAATGCCACAAAAAAAGATAGAGCCTGCATCTCTATCTTTTTTTGTGGCATTGTTCCATGTCCCCTGATGAACATGTGATTATTATTTTTTGACTGCTCAATCTGCTCTGGTGGTCCCCTGCGGGGATGTTTTTGTTTTTGTGGGCTGTAGTCCTATTAAGGACATTATATCTTTTTGGGTACTATTTGATTGTTTGAAAACCCGGGATATACATGACTATATGGAACAGTATGAGATGAAGTGGCCCGCTTGTATATTTGTTGGATAAACAAGACACTGATATTTTTCATTTAAACAAGATATTGGCATTGTTATCCAATAATTTTGTTTTGCTATGCCCTCTTAAGGTACCGTCACACTAAACGATATCGCTAGCGATCCGTGACGTTGCAGCGTCCTGGCTAGCGATATCGTTTAGTTTGACACGCAGCAGCGATCAGGATCCTGCTGTGATGTCGCTGGTCGCTGAATAAAGTCCAGAACTTTATTTGGTCGTCCGATCGCCGTGTATCGTTGTGTTTGACACCAAAAGCAATGATACCAGCGATGTTTTACACTGGTAACCAGGGTAAACATCGGGTTACCAAGCGCAGGGCCGCGCTTAGTAACCCGATGTTTACCCTGGTTACCAGCGTAAAAGTAAAAAAAACAAACAGTACATACTCACCCAGCGTCATACCTCCCCCAGCGTCTGCTTCCTGACACTGACTGAGCGCCGGCCCTAAAGTGAAAGTGAAAGCCGCTGTGCTGTTAGGGCCGGAGCTCAGTCAGTGTCAGGAAGCAGAAGCTGGGGGACGCTGGGTGAGTATGTACTGTTTGTTTTTTTTACTTTTACGCTGGTAACCAGGGTAAACATCGGGTTACTAAGCGCGGCCCTGCGCTTAGCAACCCGATGTTTACCCTGGTTACCCGGGGACCTCGGCATCGTTGGTCGCTGGAGAGCGGTCTGTATGACAGCTCTCCAGCGATCAAACAGCGACGCTGCAGCGATCGGCATCGTTGTCGCTATCGCTGCAGCGTCGCTTAATGTGACGGTACCTTTAGGGACCTTTTTTGTCTAATATGATAAAAACAATCTTGTTTTTTTGCTGAGTTCAATTTTTTGCTTTTTTCTAGTTCATTTGTGCATTTTTTAGATTTTTTATATTTATTTCATTTTTTCTGAGAACGATTAGGTCTCAATTAGGGAATATAGGGTGTAAGTAGGGCTATTAGGGCCAGCCGTCGAGGAGTGGGGGCGCCTACCGCAGAAACTTGGGGTGCCAACCTCCGCTGTCAGGTAGGGAGCAGTAATTAGGACACCTGATAGGGTAAGTTAGTTTTTAATAATTTTTTGAATTTTTTCTCCTAACATTATTGTCTCTTATATTGGAGCAAACTGATTTTAGCTTTTATTTTTATAATTAATAAAGGTTACATTTTAGGGATCCTTGTGTTTTGGTTTTTTGGTTGTTTCTAGGATTCCACTAATAATTGTTTTGAGTGGTTTTTTTAACCCGATATTTACCCTGGTTACCATTGTAAATGTAAAAAAAAAACCCTACATACTTACATTCCGGTGTCTGTCGCGTCCCCCTGCGTTCGCTTCCCTGCACTCCTCCTGCATCTTGTGTCAGCGCCGGCCAGCCGTAAAGCACAGCACAGCGGTGATGTCACCGCTTTGCTTTACGGCCGGCGCTTACACAGGATGCAGGAGGAGTGCAGGGAAGGGGACGTGACAGGCACCGGAATGTGAGTATGTGCTTTTTTTTTTTTTTTTACCTTTATAATGGTAACCAGGGTAAACATCGGGTTACTAAACGTGGCCCTGCGCTTAGTAACCCGATGGAAACCAGGGTAAACATCGGGTTACTAAACGTGGCCCTGCGCTTAGTAACCCGATGGAAACCAGGGTAAACATCGGGTTACTAAGCGTGGCCCTGCGCTTAGTAACCCGATGTTTACCCGGGGACTTCGGCATCGTTGGTCGCTGGAGAGCTGTCTGTGTGACAGCTCTCCAGCGGCCACACAGCGACGCTGCAGCGATCGGCATCGTTGTCTATCGCTGCAGCGTCGCTTAATGTGAAGATACCTTAACAGAGATGAGAGAGTCAGCTAATTTACATAGAATCGAGCAATACAATGAAAGGTTAGCATAATTGATTTATCTGAGTCTGTGACCTTCCCTGGCAAAGGTAATTACATGAGTCAACAGGAACTGTAAACCTACACTCCTTAACCCCTTTTTGCCAGCTGACGGAATAGTACGTCAGCTGGCAGAACCCCCGCTTTAAGGTGGGCTCCGGCGGCGAGCCCACCTTAACCCCTTCATGACCCAGCCTATTTTGGCCTTAATGACCTTGCCGTTTTTTGCAATTCTGACCAGTGTCCCTTTATGAGGTAATAACTCAGGAACGCTTAAACGGATCCTAGCGATTCTGAGATTGTTTTTTCGTGACATATTGGGCTTCATGATAGTGGTAAATTTAGGTCGATAATTTCTGAGTTTATTTGTGAAAAAAAAACAGAAATTTGGCAAAAATTTTGAAAATTTCGCAATTTTCACATTTTGAATTTTTATTCTGTGAAACCAGAGAGTTATGTGACACAAAATAGTTAATAAATAACATTTCCCACATGTCTACTTTACATCAGCACAATTTTGGAAAACATTTTTTTTTTTGCTAGGAAGTTATAAGGGTTAAAATTTGACCAGTGATTTCTCATTTTTACAACAAAATTTACAAAACCATTTTTTTTTTAGGGACCACCTCACATTTGAAGTCAGTTTGAGGGTTCTATATGGCTGAAAATACCCCAAAGTGACACCATTCTAAAAACTGCACCCATCAAGGTGCTCAAAACCACATTCAAGAAGTTTATTAACCCTTCAGGTGTTTCACAGCAGCAGAAGCAACATGGAAGTAAAAAATGAACATTTAACTTTTTAGTCACAAAAATGATCTTTTAGCAAAAATGTTTTTATTTTCCCAAGGGTAAAAGGAGAAACTGGACCACGAACGTTGTTGTCCAATTTGTACTGAGTACGCTGATACCTCATATGTGGGGGTAAACCACTGTTTGGGCACATGGTAAGGCTCTGAAGGGAAGGAGCGCCATTTGACTTTTTGAATGAAAAATCTCCATCGCTAGCAGACACCATGTCACGTTTGGAGAGCCCCTGTGTGCCTAAACATTGGAGCTCCCCCACAAGTGACCCCATTTTGGAAACTAGACCCCCCAAGGAACTTATCTAGAAGCATAGTGAGCACTTTAAAAGCTCAGGTGCTTCACAAATTGATCCGCAAAAATGAAAAAGTACTTTTTTTTCACACAAAATTTCTTTTAGCCTCAATTTTTTCATTTTCACATGGGCAACAGGATAACATGGATCCTAAAATTTGTTGGGCAATTTCTCCTGAGTACGCCGATACCTCATATGTGGGGGTAAACCACTGTTTGGGTGCACGGCAAGGCTCGGAAGAGGAGGCGTGCCATTTGACTTTTTGAATGGAAAATTAGCTCCAATCGTTAGCGGACACCATGTCGCGTTTGGAGAGCCCCTGTGTGCCTAAACATTGGAGCTCCCCTACAAGTGACCCCATTTTGGAAACTAGACCCCCGCCAAGGAACTTATCTAGATGCATAGTGAGCACTTATAACCCTCAGGTGCTTCACAGAAGTTTATAACGCAGAGCCGTCAAAATAAAAAATAATTTTTCTTTCCTCAAAAATGATTTTTAGCCCAGAATTTTTTATTTTCTCAAGGGTAATAGGAGAAATTGGACCCCAAATGTTGTTGTCCAGTTTGTCCTGAGTACGATGATACCCCATATGTGGGGGTAAACCACTGTTTGGGTGCACCGCAGGGCTCGGAAGGGAAGGCACGCCATTTGGCTTTTTGAATGGAAAATTAGCTCCAATCATTAGCGGACACCATGTCGCGTTTGGAGAGCCCCTGTGTGCCTAAACATTGGAGCTCCCACACAAGTGACCCCATTTTGGAAACTAGACCTCCCAAGGAACTAATCTAGATGTGTGGTGAGCACTTTGAATCCCCAAGTGCTTCACAGAAGTTTATAACGCAGAGCCATGAAAATAAAAAAATTTTCTTTTCTCAAAAATGATTTTTTTAGCCCACAATTTTTTATTTTCCCAAGGGTAACAGGAGAAATTGGACCCCAAAAATTGTTGTCCAGTTTCTCCTGAGTACGCTGATACCCCATATGTGGGAGTAAACCACTGTTTTGGCACACGTCGGGGTTTGGAAGGGAAGTAGTGACGTTTTGAAATGCAGACTTTGATGGAATGCTCTGCGGGCGTCAGGTTGCGTTTGCAGAGCCCCTGATTTGCCTAAACAGTAGGAACTCCCCACAAGTGACTCCATTTTGGAAACTAGACCCCCAAGGGAACTTATCTAGATGTGTGGTGAGCACTTTGAACCCCCAAGTGCTTCACAGAAGTTTATAACGCAGAGCCGTGAAAATAATAAATGTGTTTCCTTTCCTCAAAAATATTTTTTTAGCCCACAATTTTTTATTTTCCCAAGGGTAACATGAGAAATTGGACCCCAAAAGTTGTTGTCCAGTTTCTCCTGAGTACGCTGATACCCCATATGTGGGGGTAAACCACTGTTTGGGCACATGCCGGGGCTCGGATGGGAAGTAGTGACGTTTTGGAATGCAGACTTTGATGGAATGGTCTGCGGGCATCATGTTACGTTTGCAGAGCCCCTGATATGCCTAAACAGTAGAAACCCCCCACAAGTGACCCCATTTTGGGAACTAGACCCCCCAAGGAACTTATCTAGATGTGTGATGAGCACGTTCAACCCCCAAGTGCTTCACAGAAGTTTACAATGCAGAGCCGTGAAAATAAAAAATAATTGTTCTTTCCTCAAAAATTATGTTTTAGCAAGTAATTTTTTATTTTTGCAAGGGTAACAGGAGAAATTGGACCCCAACAGTTGTTGCCCAGTTTGTCCTGAGTACGCTGGTACCTCAAATGTGGGGGTACACCACTGTTTGGGCGCACGTCGGGGCTTAGAAGGGAGGGAGCACCATTTGACTTTTTGAACGCAAGATTGGCTGGAATCAATGGTGGCGCCATGTTGCGTTTGGAGACCCCTGATGTGCCTAAACAGTGGAAACCCCTCAATTCTAACTTCAACACTAACCCCAACACACCCCTAACCACAACCCTAACCCCAACACACCCGTATCCTTATTCCAACCCTAATCCTAACCCTAATCCCAACCCTAACCCTAATCCCAACCCTAACCCTAAGGCTATGTGCCCACGTTGCGGATTCGTGTGAGATTTTTCCGCACGATTTTTGAAAAATCTGCAGGTAAAAGGCACTGCGTTTTACCTGCGGATTTACAGCGGATTTCCAGTGTTTTTTTGTGCGGATTTCACCTGCGGATACCTATTGAGGAACAGGTGTAAAACGCTGCGGAATCCGCACAAAGAATTGCCATGCTGCGGAAAATACAACGCAGCGTTTCTGCATGGAATTTTCCGCACCATGGGCACAGCGGATTTGGTTTTCCATAGGTGTACATGGTACTGTAAACCTGATGGAAAACTGCTACGGATCCGCGGCCAATCCGCTGCGGATCCGCACTGTGTGCACATGCCATAACCCTAACCCTACCCCTAGTTCTAGTTCTAACCCTAGTTCTAACCCTAACCCTAGTGGAAAAAAAAATATATATATTTTCTTTATTTTATTATTGTCCCTACCTATGGGGGTGATAAAGGGGGAGGGTTTATTTATTTTTTTATTTTGATCGCTGTGATAGAACCTACCACAGCGATCAAAATGTACTTTGCCGGCCGGCACATTCGGCGGGCGCACTGCGCATGCGCCCGCCATTTTGGAAGATGGCGGCACCCAGGGAGAAGACGGACCGACTTCGGGAGGCTCGGTAAGTATGAGGGGGTGGTGGTGGTGGGGGGTGGATCGGAGCACATGGGGGGGGGGGGATCGGAGGACCGGGTGAGCGGACAGGAGCACGGGGGAGCGGACAGGGGGACGGAGGGGGGTACCGGACAGAACGGAGGACTGGGGAGGAGATTGGGGGGGGGGGGGGGGCAGAACATGATTTCCAGCCATGGCAGATGCTATTGCAGCATCGGCCATGGCTGGATTGCAATATTTCACCATTTTCATAGGTGAAATATTGCAAATTGCTCTGATTGGCTGTTGAAAGTGCAACAGCCAATCAGAGCGATCGTAGCCACGTGGGGGCAAAGCCACCCCCCCCTGGGCTGAAGTACAACTCCCCCTGTCTCTGCAGATCGGGTAAAATAGGAGTTAACCCCTTCACCCGATCTGCAGGGACGCGATCATTCTGTGACACAGCATATGCGTCACAGGTCGGATTGGCACCGACTTTCATGACGCATACGCTGTGTCACAGGTCGGGAAGGGGTTAAAGCCGCGACATGTCAGCTGTTTTGTACAGCTGACATGTGCGCGCAATGAGCGCGAGCGGAATCGCGATCCGCCCGCGCCCATTAACTAGTTAAATGCCGCTGTCAAACGCAGACAGCGGCATTTAACTACCGCATCCGGCCGGGTGGCCGGAAATTATGTCATCGCCGACCCCCGTCACATGATCGGGGGTCGGCGATGTGTCAGGAAGGTAACCATAGAGGTCCTCGAGACCTCTATGGTTACTGATCCTCGGTAGCTGTGAGCGCCACCCTGTGGTCGGCGCTCACAGCACACCTGCAATTCTGCTGTGTAGCAGCGATCTTATGATCGCTGCTACATAGCAGAGCCGATCGGGCTGTGCCTGCTTCTAGCCTCCCATGGAGGCTATAGAAGCATGCCAAAAGTGAAAAAAAAAAAAAGTAAAAAAAAAGTGAAAAAAATAAAAAAATATAAAAGTTTAAATCACCCCCCTTTCGCCCCAATCAAAATAAATCAATAAAAAAAATCAAACCTACACATATTTGGTATCGCCGCGTTCAGAATCGCCCGATATATCAATAAAAAAAGCGTTAACCTGATCGCTAAATGGCGTAATGAGAAAAAAAATCGAAACGCTAGAATTACGTTTTTTTTGGTCACCTCGATATTGCATTAAAATGCAATAACGGGCGATCAAAAGAATGTATCTACACCAAAATGCTATCATTAAAAACGCCAGCTCGGCACGCAAAAAGTAAGCCCTCACCTGACCCCAGATCACGAAAAATGGAGACGCTACGAGTATCGGAAAATGGCGCAATTTTTTTTTTTTTTTTTTGCAAAGTTTGGAAATTTTTTTCACCACTTAGGTGAAAAATAACCTAGTCCTGTTAGGTGTCTATGAACTCGTACTGACCTGGAGAATCATAATGGCAGGTCAGTTTTAGAATTTAGTGAACCTAGCAAAATAGCCAAGCAAAAAACAAGTGTGGGATTGCACTTTTTTTGCAATTTCACTGCACTTGGAATTTTTTTCCCGTCTTCTAGTACACGACATGGTAAAACCAATGATGTCGTTCAAAATTACAACTCGTCCCGCAAGAAACAAGCCCTCACATGGCCAAATTGACGGAAAAATAAAAAAAGTTATGGCTCTGGGAAGGAGGGGAGCGAAAAACGAAACTGAAAAAACGGAAAAAGCTCCGGGGGTGAAGGGGTTAAAGGGAACCTGTCACCTCCAAAATGGCTGGTGACGTAAGCTCACCGGCATCAGGGGCTTATCTACAGCATTCTCTAATGCTGTAGATAAGCCACCGATGTTACCTGAAAGAGGAGAAAAAGACGTTAGATTATACTCACCCAGGGGCAGTCCCGCTGCGGTCCGGTCGGATGGGTGTCTCCGGTCCGCTCCGGCGCCTCCCATCTTCATTCCATGACATCCTCTTCGGGTCTTTACGCCGCGGCTCCGGCGCAGGCGTACTTTGTCTGCCCTGTTGAGCAAAGTACTGCAGTGCGCAGGCGCCGGAGCCACGACCCGAAGAGGACGTCATGGAATGAAGATGGGAGGCGCCGGAGCGGACCGGAGACACCCATCCGACCGGACCGCAACGGGACCGCCCTTGGGTGAGTATAATCTAACGTCTTTTTCTCCTCTTTCAGGTAACATCGGCGGCTTATCTACAGCATTACAGAATGCTGTAGATAAGCCCCTGATGACGGTGAGCTTAGTTCACCAGCCATTTTGGGGGTGACAGGTTCCCTTTAAGGTACCTTCACACTAAACGACTTTGCAACGAGAACGACAACGATCCGTGACGTTGCAGCGTCCTGGATAGCGATATCGTTGTGTTTGACACGCAGCAGCGATCTGGATCCCGCTGTGATATCGCTGGTTGGAGCTAGAAGTCCAGAACTTTATTTGGTCGTCAGATCGGCGTGTATCGTTGTGTTTGACAGCAAAAGCAACGATGCCAGCGATGTTAAACATGGAGCTAACGACCTGTGATAACGATAAGTGCGTCACCGTTACGTCACTGGATCGCTCCTGCATCATTCTGGAGCTGCTGTGTTTGATATCTCTACAGCGACCTAAACGGCGACGCTGCAGCGATCGGCTCGTTGTCTATATCGCTGCAGCGTCGCTTTGTGTGACGGTACCTTTAGAGTCTTGTAGAAACAATGAGGGGCTTATCACATGGTAATAAACAGAATACCATCATGTGTGACCAAATTTTAACCCCTTCCCGACCTTTGACGCATACGCTGCGTCATGAAAGTCTGTGCCTTCCCGACCTATGACGCAGCGTATGCGTCATGGAATGATCGCGTCCCTGCAGATCGGGTGAAGGGGTTAATTCCTATTTTACCCGATCTGCAGGGAGAGGGGGAGTGGTGCTTCAGCCCAGGGGGGGTGGCTTCACCCCCCCGTGGCTACGATCGCTCTGATTGGCTGTTGAAAGTGAAACTGCCAATCAGAGCGATTTGTAATATTTCACCTAAAAAACTGGTGAAATATTACAATCCAGCCATGGCCGATGCTGCAATATCATCGGCCATGGCTGGAAATATTCACGTGACCCCCCCCACACCCACCGATCGCCCCCCCAGGCCTCTGTTATGGGGTCCGGTCCCCTCCGTCCGCCTGCCGGCTCCCCCGTCCTCCTGTCCGCTCCCTCCTTGTTAGTATTCACCCCCCCTGTGCTCCGATTACCCCCCCTGTGCTCCGATCACCCCCCCCACCACCCCTTCATACTTACCGATCCTCCCGGTGTCCGGCCGTCTCCTCGCTGGGCGCCGCCATCTTGGAAAATGGCCGGCGCATGCTCAGTGCGCCCGCCGAATCTGCCAGTCGGCAGATTCCTTACAGGTACATTTTGATCGCTGTGGTAGGTTCTATCACAGCGATCAAAATAAAAAAAATAATAAATACCCCCCCCCTTTATCACCCCCATAGGGACAATAATAAAATAAAGACTTTTTTTTTTTTCTTTTTCCACTAGGGTTAGGGTTAGGGGTAGGGTTAGGGTTACGGGTAGGGTTAGGGGTAGGGTTATGGCATGTGCACACAGAGCGGATCGGCAGCGGATCGGCAGCGGATCGGCAGCGGATCGGCAGCGGATCGGCCGCGGATCGGCCGCGGATCGGCCGCGGATCGGCAGCGGATCGGCAGCGGATCGGCAGCGGATCGGCAGCGGATCGGCAGCGGATCGGCCGCGGATCGGCCGCGGATACGCAGCGGATCCGCAGCGGATCCGCAGCGGATCGGCCGCGGATACGCAGCGGATTGGCCGCTGCGAATTCGAAGCAGTTTTCCATCAGGTTTACAGTACCATGTACACCTAAGGAAAACCAAATCCGCTGTGCCCATGGTGCGGAAAATTCCATGCAGAATCGCTGCGTTGTATTTTCCGCAGCATGTCAATTCTTTGTGCGGATTCCGCAGCGTTTTACACCTGTTCCTCAATAGGAATCCGCAGGTGAAATCCGCACAAAAAAACACTGGAAATCCGCTGTAAATCCGTAGGTAAAACGCAGTGCCTTTTACCTGCGGATTTTTCAAAAATGGTGCGGAAAAATCTCACACGAATCCGCAAAGTGGGCACATAGCCTTAGGGTTAGGGTTGGAATTAGAGTTAGGGTACCGTCTCACAGTGGCACTTTGGTCGCTACGACGGTACGATCCGTGACGTTCCAGCGATATCCATACGATATCGCTGTGTCTGACACGCAGCAGCGATCAGGGACCCTGCTGAGAATCGTACGTCGTAGCAGATCGTTTGGAACTTTCTTTCGTCGCTGGATCTCCCGCTGTCATCGCTGGATCGTTGTGTGTGACAGCGATCCAGCGATGCATTCACTTGAAACCAGGGTAAACATCGGGTTACTAAGCGCAGGGCCGCGCTTAGTAACCCGATGTTTACCGTGGTTACCAGCGTAAAAGTAAAAAAAAAACAAAAACGTACATACTCACATTTCGGTGTCCTTCAGGTCCCTTGCCGTCTGCTTCCCGCTATGACTGTCTGCCGGCCGGAAAGTGAGAGCACAGCACAGCAGTGACGTCACCGCTGCGCTCTGCTCTCACTGTATGGCGGCACTCAGTCAGAGCGGGAAGCAGACGGCAAGGGACCTGAAGGACACCGAAATGTGAGTATGTACGTTTTTTTTTTTTTACTTTTACGCTAGTAACCACGGTAAACATCGGGTTACTAAGCGCGGCCCTGCGCTTAGTAACCCGATGTTTACCCTGGTTACCTGGGACCTTGGCATCGTTGGTCGCTGGAGAGCGGTCTGTGTGACAGCTCCCCAGCGACCACACAATGACTTTCCAACGATCACGGCCAGGTCGTATCGCTGGTCGTGATCGTTGGTAAATCGTTATGTGAGACGGTACCCTTAGGGTTGGAATTAGGGCTAGGGTTGGAAATAGGGTTAAGATTAGGCTTGTGGTTAGGGTTAAGGATAGGGTTAGGGTTGTGTTGGGGTTACAGTTGTGGGTAGGGTTGGGATTAGGGTTAGGATTAGGGTTGGATTTAGGGTTACGGGTGTGTTGGGGTTAGGGTTGTGGTTAGGGGTGTGTTGGGGTTAGGGTTGTGATTATGGTTATGGCTACAGTTGGGATTAGGGTTAGCGGTGTGTTGGGGTTAGTGTTGAAGTTAGAATTGAGGGGTTTCCACTGTTTAGGCACATCAGGGGTCTCCAAATGCAACATGGCGCCACCATTGATTCCAGCCAATCTTGCGTTCAAAAAGTCAAATGGTGCGCCCTCCCTTCCAAGCCCCGACGTGCGCCCAAACAGTGGTTTACCCCCACATATGGGATACCAGCGTACTCAGGACAAACTGGGCAACAACTATTGGGGTCCAATTTCTCCTGTTACCTTTGCAAAAAAAAAAATTACTTGCTAAAACATAATTTTGAGGAAAGAACAATTATTTTTTATTTTCACGGCTCTACGTTATAAACTTATGTGAAACACTTGGGGGTTGAAAGTGCTCACCACACATCTAGATAAGATCCTTTTGGGGTCTTGTTTCCAAAATGGGGTCACTTGTGGGGTGTTTCTACTGTTTAGGCACATCAGGGGCTCTGCAAATGCAACATGACGCCCGCAGACCATTCCATCAAAGTCTGCATTTCAAATGTCACTACTTCCCTTCCGATCCCTGACGTGCGCCCAAACAGTGGTTTACCCCCACATATGAGGTATCAGCGTACTCACAACAAACTGGGCAACACATATTGGGGTCCAATTTCTCCTGTTACCCTTGTGAAAATAAACAATTGCTTGCTAAAACATCTTTTTTGAGGAAAGAAAAATTATTTTTTATTTTCACGGCTCTGCGTTGTAAACTTCTGTGAAGCACTTGGGGGTTGAACGTGCTCACCACACATCTAGATAAGTTCCGTGGGGGGTCTAGTTTCCAAAATGGGGTCACTTGTGGGGGGTTTCTACTGTTTAGGCACATCAGGGGCTCTGCAAACGTAACATGATTCCCGCAGATCATTCCATCAAAGTCTGCATTCCAAATCGTCACTACTTCCCTTCCGAGCCCCGCCATGTGCCCAAACAGTGGTTTACCCCCACATATGGGGTATCAGCGTACTCAGGAGAAACTGGACAACAACTTTTGGGGTCAAATTTTTCCTGTTACCCTTGGGAAAATTAAAAAATTCTGGGCTAAAAAAATATTTTTGAGGAAAGAAAACACATTTTTTATTTTCACGGCTCTGCGTTATAAACTTCTGTGAAGCACTTGGGGGTTCAAAGTGCTCACCACACATCTAGATAAGTTCCCTTGTGGGTCTAGTTTCCAAAGTGGGGTCAATTGTGGGGAGTTCCTACTGTTTAGGCACATCAGGGGCTCTGCAAATGCAACGTGACGCCCGCAGAGCATTCCATTAAAGTCTGCATTTCAAAACGTCACTACTTCCCTTCCGCTCCCCGACGTGTGCCAAAACAGTGGTTTACCCCCACATATGGGGTATCAGCGTACTCAGGAGAAACTGCACAACAACTTTTGGGGTCCAATTTCTCCTGTTACCCTTGGGAAAATAAAACATTGTGGGTAAAAAAATCATTTTTGAGGAAAGAAAAATAATTTTTTATTTTCATGGCTCTGCGTTATAAACTTCTGTGAAGCACCTGGGGGTTTTAAGTGCTCACTATACATCTAGATTAGTTCCTTGGGGGGTCTAGTTTCCAAAATGGGGTCACTTGTAGGGGAGCTCCAATGTTTAGGCACACAGGGGCTCTCCAAACGCGACATGGTGTCCGCTAATGATTGAAGCTAATTTTCCATTCAAAAAGCCAAATGGCGTGCCTTCCCTTCCGAGCCCTGCCGTGCGCCCAAACAGTGGTTTACCCCCACATATGGGGTATCATCGTACTCAGGACAAACTGGACAACAACATTTGGGGTCCAATTTCTCCTATTATCCTTGGGAAAATAAAAAACTCCGGGCTAAAAATCATTTTTGAGGAAAGAAAAATATTTTTTTATTTTCATGGCTCTGCGTTATAAACTTCTGTGAAGCACCTGGGGGTTTTAAGTGCTCACTATACATCTAGATTAGTTCCTTGGGGGGTCTAGTTTCCAAAATGGGGTCACTTGTAGGGGAGCTCCAATGTTTAGGCACACAGGGGCTCTCCGAACGCAACATGGTGTCCACTAACGATTGGAGCTAATTTTCCATTGAAAAAGTCAAATGGCGCGCCTTCCCTTCCAAGCCTTGCCGTGCACCCAAACAGTGGTTTACCCCCACATATGAGGTATCTGCGTACTCAGGAGAAATTGCCCAACAAATTTTAGGATCCATTTTATTCTGTTGCCCATGTGAAAATGAAAAAATTGAGGCTAAAAGAAAATTTGTGTGAAAAAAAAAGTACTTTTTCATTTTTACGGATTAATTTGTGAAGCACCTGGGGGTTTAAAGTGCTCACTATGCTTCTAGATACGTTCCTTGGGGGGTCTAGTTTCCAAAATGGGGTCACTTGTGGGGGAGCTCCAATGTTTAGGCACACGGGGGTTCTCCAAACGCGACATGGTGTCCGCTAAAGATTGGAGCCAATTTTTCATTCAAAAAGTCAAATGGCGCTCCTTCCCTTCCGAGCCCTGCCGTGCGCCCAAACAGTGGTTTACCCCCACATATGAGGCATCAGCGTACTCAGGACAAATTGGACAACAACATCCGTGGTCCAGTTTCTCCTTTTACCCTTGGGAAAATAAAAAAATTGTTGCGAAAAGATCATTTTTGTGACTAAAAAGTTAAATGTTAATTTTTCTCCTATTTGTTGCTTCTGCTGCTGTGAAACACCTGAAGGGTTAATAAACTTCTTGAATGTGGTTTTGAGCACCTTGAGGGGTGCAGTTTTTAGAATGGTGTCACTTTTGGGTATTTTCAGCCATATAGAACCCTCAAACTGACTTCAAATGTGAGGTGGTCCCTAAAAAAAATGGTTTTGTAAATTTTGTTGTAAAAATGAGAAATCACTGGTCAAATTTTAACCCTTATAACTTCCTAGCAAAAAAAAATTTTCTTTCCAAAATTGTGCTGATGTAAAGTAGACATGTGGGAAATGTTATTTATTAACTATTTTGTGTCACATAACTCTCTGGTTTAACAGAATAAAAATTCAAAATGTGAAAATTGCTAAATTTTCAAAATTTTCGCCAAATTTCCGTTTTTTTCACAAATAAACTCAGAAGTTATCGACCTAAATTTACCACTAACATGAAGCCCAATATGTCACGAAAAAACAATCTCAGAACCGCAAGGATCCGTTGAAGCGTTCCTGAGTTATTACCTCATAAAGGGACACTGGTCAGAATTGCAAAAAATGGCAAGGTCATTAAGGCCAAAATAGGCTGGGTCATGAAGGGGTTAAGAAAGTCAACCCATGCTATGCATTGAAAGAGTCCATGTCATCACTGATCTGTTCTGAAGTGATACACTCACTTGGAAGCCATCGAAGTATGCCATAGTGGCCCTACTTTGAGGATTGTCTGTGAACGTCATCTGTCCATGCTAAGGATTTGTGTTGAATTGGCATACTGGAGTTAACTTACACTGTCTGTAACCTCAAGTCTGAATTTCAGTGTTGTTGTGTTTGTCCTGTTTGAAAGTTAAATTTATATTTGGGTATAAAAAATATCCAATATGTTTAAGAATAAAAGTAAATGATGAGATCAGTCTCAACATCTTACTTAAAAATGTACTTGCTTAATGTACATTTTTTGAATCATTTTTGTTTTGATAACTCAAAAAGGTTAGATATTGGAGGTCTTGCTTTAAAATTTTTGTCTTTAATACGAAACTGCTACAGTGTATGTATAAATATTGTTGACAAGTATCATCTTGTCAACTAGCGTTGAGAAACACGTGATGGTGTCTCCGCAGCTACTCTACATGCATTTGCATATTGGGGCAGTGTTCTGGATCACTGCATTGAGAAACACGTGATGGTGTCTCCGCGGTGTTGGATGTTTTGGTCTCCACAAGGTCAACCATCTGTACCTTCATGTGGTATGTATGTATGTGGTATGTATGTATGTGGTATGTATGTATGTATGTATGTATGTATGTATGTAGTATGTATGTTTGTGTTTTTTTTTTTTTTTTTAACAATCCACACATTAGCCGGATGATGGGACTACTACTGTCCCATCATTGGCTAGTGTGTCAATCACTGTCATTGTAGCAGGCATAGCCGATGGGACTTGTCGTACTATCAGACAATGGCTGAACAAAGACACAAAGACCCCCGGGCAGGCCCGTACAGACCCCCGAGAGGCCCATACAGACCCCCGGCAGGCCCGCACAGACCACCGACGGTCACACACAGACCCCGCCCACACACAGACACGCAGTCTCCGCCCACGCACCGCCCACACTCCATTATAGTGCATCATGACATCATTTGAGCAGCCAATCTCAGCCATGCCATTAGTTAACATGGCTAACATGCCTAACAGGATGTGCCCTCACTTCTTAGGATCCTCATTGGCTGAATAGATTAAAACTGGCTCATTGCATTATGGGAACTTCCGATTCTGGTATTCGATATTGTAAAAGTATTGGAACTCAGTATCGGAACTTCGATACAGCGAATATCAGCCGATACACGATATTGCAGTATCGGAATGCTGGAAACAAAGATCACTGTCTGAAGTGCAATGGACAGTGAGCTTATTTGTCTATAAGAAGACATTAGATGTCATGGCGTGGTGTGGTTATTTTTACATTTAACATTGATAGAAAACAAAAACGAGTGTTTCCAAATGAATAACACTCTCCTCTTTGTGCAAATTTAGAACCTGTGATTTAAGGTATATCCTTTAGCATATTCAACAAACAATGTAATAAACATAGAAAGCAGATTGTACTATCTTCCCCTATGAAATAAGTCAAATTAATTCATTTCACAAATAACCAATTCAGACCCAAAGATTATTATTCTGTGCCATTTATCATTTTCATGGAAACATACTTGCGTTACTTAGGAAATTAAAAAAACATTCTAATGGACAATGACAGACACAACACTTAATTTGTGTTTATGAAATCTCAATTTTGTATTACCAAGCTAACCAGGTGATTTATATTTTTATTACGTGTTCAGAGTGGCATAGGTGTGTAATATTTTAATGTAAGTGTATGTAATGTTTTTTTTTTAAGTGCTCAGTGTGCCGCATTAGGGTTATAATGTAAATGTAAGTGCATGTAATGTTGTTACGTCACCTTTACAATGGACAACATTCCCTATCACCACAAAGACTATAAACATGACAACAGACCACACATATTTTCATGCCTAAGCCAACTAGAACGCCAATCATACAACCCTGATGCAAGATAGCCACACAAATATACGCCCTGCAATAGCTAACATGCACGTTGTAACGTTTCGTAAACTCAAACCTGTTAGTTCAACGATGGGTATAGACTCAACCACTGAGACATAACTAAAGTCTCTTATCTGCCTTTTAAAAATCTTAATGTGCCTATGGCTGCTCTTCGTACATCAAAACATTCCTAAGCCAACAACCTAAAAATTTTATGCACATTAAAATTATCCACTGTATTTAAAATGCATGAATGTTCCACTTTTTACAATGACACAACTCACTTTAGTTGCATTTCAAAGATATTACAAGGATTGGTAACAAATAAAATTTGTGTCATATATGAAGAAAAAGGGTAGGCCTGACAAAACGGGAGTCACCACCATATAGATATAAGATATAAGATAACAACTTTATTTCACACTTATGCAAAAGACAGAACACTTAAAAACAAGGGGATGACACATATCCCTTAGCAAACAAAGAGCCTATAATAAGGCCACAGCACCGCACCCCCAACAAAAGGGTTAAATACACATGCCAATATGGTGAACAACCTGCCCTAAAGAATGGTCAAATGGCTGAAAATAACCAGTCCCCCCGGTCCATGCAGTGACTCAAATGTAAAGGTAAGGTGCATGCCTAATAGCAACTGTACCAGCACCCCATGATGACGTGAGATCTGAAAGACAGCAATGATAAACACGATCCTACATATTATAATGTGTCCTGCTAGACAAAATGCTGTAGACAGACATGGATGACATACCCACCGAAGGAGAAAGGACCGGTGACCTGAAGCGCAAGGGCAAGAAATAACCCGTAGATGCCAGTAGTGGGCAAAACTACATGCAAGGGCATGTGTACCCTAGAAGAGGTGAGTGCGGGCAGCAGACACCCAACGCGTGTCGCCACGCTGTGGTGGCTTCGTCAGGGGTGATGTCTGCATGCCCTGCCTTCTGCTTAAATAAAGAATCTGCGGTAACTTACCAGCTAACAGCTGTGTGGGCGGGTGGACCGCATGGAGTGGCTGCAATGGCGTTTCTACCTGCCGGGCCCGGCGTGTAGCTACTGCGCATGCGCCGGCGTCCCAGAGCGGAAGTGTGAACTCCGCTCATGGTTGCCGTGGCAGCGCATACACAGTGGTGGAAAGCGCTTGCGCAAAGGAAGAGAGAGGATAAAATGAAAACAAAACAATGAAAAACTCCAAAAACCTGTCTGGGGTAAAACATTATGATTAACAACAAGGAGCGTGGTGCCCCAAGGTACAGAGTAATAGTACTGAGGCCCAAGTGTAGAGTGGGCGAACTATGTAATTAAAGGGAGAAGAAAAAAAAAAAAAAGGTTAACCCTATCTATGTTCATAAAAGGCCCAAAACCACCATGAGCAATGATGCTAGCAGAACACTGAAGAATATGGTATGCACTATAATAGGCGGCATTTCATGAAAGAAGAAACAAAACACTCAAAAAATACAAAAATACCAGAATAAATAAGCTATTCAACAGGTATGAACACATTGGGAGCCAAATACATGGCTACAACCACACAGAAAATATAAAAAGCAAGACTGTGCACACAGCTAATTGTCCAGTTCATTGTTTATAAAAACCGGTAAACAAAAGGTCTTCATTAATGCCAAAAGGAATGACACAATTCAGGTCAAAAATCCACTTGGATTCCCGCTTTAGAAGTTCAAGGGTGACATTTCCACCCCTCATGTTAATATTTACTGCTTCAAGTCCTAGAATCTTCGTGCCAGCCCACTGTGAATTATGTTCAACCAAATAATGCGCCGCCACTGATGTAAGTGTTTTCCCCTTAGCCTTGTCCCTTTGTGCTGTGGTAATATTGGAGAGATGTTGCTGTATACGTCTCCTGAGCTCCTGTGTGGTTTGGCCCACATAGACTTTAGGGCATGGGCACACCAACGCATAGATCAAATTCCGGGATCTGCAATTGAAGTAGGTCTTGGTAGGCGTCTGTAAAGACAAGAAAGGCACCATAATTTTCTCATCACGACTGGTGAAGGGGCAGATACTGCAGTTTCCACACGGGAAGGTACCCCTGAGTCTGACCCCTCTGCCAAGCCTGGTGACTGGTCGCTGAAAGTGACTGTGGCTCAATCGATCCCTAAAGCTCCTGGCCCTCCTAGCCACCAGATTTAGTTGGGGGGCAATATGGGGGAGGAGTTTCGACTCACTCTGTAAAATACCCCAATATTTAGACAGGATCCCTCGTAGATCTTGCCACTGATTATTAAAGGCTGTAATTATACCAAGCGGCTTCTCTTTAGTCCTGTGTCTGCCTTGTAGCAGGTCATCCCTATTGCTGTTAGCCACTGAGAGAGCCCGGGAGATGACCCGCTTGGGGTAACCCCTCTCACGGAAACGTGCAGTGAGCTCACGGGAATGTCTAGTGAAATCCCCGCGCTCACTGCAATTCCTCCTAACTCTTAAAAATTGACCCTTGGGGATACCCATTTTCAAATGCAGGGGGTGGAAGCTATCGAAATGAAGGAGGCTATTCGTAGCCGTTGGCTTCCGATAAAGGGTTGTCTGAATTTGCCGACCCCTCACCTGCAATTTCAAATCCAGGAAGTCAATTTCCGTCTGGTAATAATGAGATGTAAGATGGATATTCCAAGGATTATCGTTCAGAGTATTCACAAAATCCTTGCAGAGTTCCTGAGTACCTGTCCAGATAAAGACAACGTCGTCAATATAGCGGAACCACTTAATGACATGTTCTGCAAAATATTCCGAGTAGTATACCCTTGTAGCCTCCCACCAACCCAAAGAGAGGTTGGCATACGAAGGGGCACAACGTGCCCCCATAGCAGTGCCCCTTACTTGCCTGTAGTAGACACGATCAAAAATAAAATAGTTTTGGTCCAAAACAAACAGCAACAGGTCCAAGATGAACAAATCATGTCCTCTATCTCCCGTGACCCAAGACCTACTTCAATTGCAGGTCCCGGAATTTGATCTATGCGTTGGTGTGCCCATGCCCTAAAGTCTATGTGGGCCAAACCACACAGGAGCTCAGGAGACGTATACAGCAACATCTCTCCAATATTACCACAGCACAAAGGGACAAGGCTAAGGGGAAAACACTTACATCAGTGGCGGCGCATTATTTGGTTGAACATAATTCACAGTGGGCTGGCACGAAGATTCTAGGACTTGAAGCAGTAAATATGAACATGAGGGGTGGAAATGTCACCCTTGAACTTCTAAAGCGGGAATCCAAGTGGATTTTTGACCTGAATTGTGTCATTCCTTTTGGCATTAATGAAGACCTTTTGTTTACCGGTTTTTATAAACAATGAACTGGACAATTAGCTGTGTGCACAGTCTTGCTTTTTATATTTTCTGTGTGGTTGTAGCCATGTATTTGGCTCCCAATATGTTCATACCTGTTGAATAGCTTATTTATTCTGGTATTTTAGTATTTTTTGAGTGTTTTGTTTCTTCTTTCATGAAATGCCGCCTATTATGATAGTGCATACCATATTCTTCAGTGTTCTGCTAGCATCATTGCTCATGGTGGTTTTGGGCCTTTTATGAACATAGATAGGGTTAACCTTTTTTTTTTTTTTTCTTCTCCCTTTAATTACATAGTTCGCCCACTCTACACTTGGGCCTCAGTACTATTACTCTGTACCTTGGGGCACCACGCTCCTTGTTGTTAATCATAATGTTTTACCCCAGACAGGTTTTTGGAGTTTTTCATTGTTTTGTTTTCATTTTATCCTCTCTCTTCCTTTGCGCAAGCGCTTTCCACCACTGTGTATGCGCTGCCACGGCAACCATGAGCGGAGTTCACACTTCCGCTCTGGGACGCCGGCGCATGCGCAGTAGCTACACGCCGGGCCCGGCAGGTAGAAACGCCATTGCAGCCACTCCATGCGGTCCACCCGCCCACACAGCTGTTAGCTGGTAAGTTACCGCAGATTCTTTATTTAAGCAGAAGGCAGGGCATGCAGACATCACCCCTGACGAAGCCACCACAGCGTGGCGACACGCGTTGGGTGTCTGCTGCCCGCACTCACCTCTTCTAGGGTACACATGCCCTTGCATGTAGTTTTGCCCACTATTGGCATCTACGGGTTATTTCTTGCCCTTGCGCTTCAGGTCACCGGTCCTTTCTCCTTCGGTGGGTATGTCATCCATGTCTGTCTACAGCATTTTGTCTAGCCGGACACATTATAATATGTAGGATCGTGTTTATCATTGCTGTCTTTCAGATCTCACGTCATCATGGGGTGCTGGTACAGTTGCTATTAGGCATGCACCTTACCTTTACATTTGAGTCACTGCATGGACCGGGGGGACTGGTTATTTTCAGCCATTTGACCATTCTTTAGGGCAGGTTGTTCACCATATTGGCATGTGTATTTAACCCTTTTGTTGGGGGTGCGGTGCTGTGGCCTTATTATAGGCTCTTTGTTTGCTAAGGGATATGTGTCATCCCCTTGTTTTTAATGTTTTTAAGTGTTCTGTCTTTTGCATAAGTGTGAAATAAAGTTGTTATCTTATATCTTATATCTATATGGTGGTGACTCCCGTTTTGTCAGGCCTACCCTTTTTCTTCATATATGATTCTAAGCTTTTTCAGGCCTGGGTTTGAGTCCCACTGATCGTGGTGCCCCCATTGCTTTTCTTGGTGAAATAAAATTTATGTCTAATAATCAGTTTACTAAAACCATACTACTAAATCAACAACCTTGATCAGGTACATAAAACTTAATAATCCACATATTTTGAAATTATTGTCAGTGACATGAATATAATAAGCATTTATAATATGTATACTTTCTAATATTATAAATTAATTTAATTGCACATAATTTGTGCCTATAATACATAGAGTATGAATATCTATTTGAAGCACTACTTCCTTGCACACTAGTTGACAAGATGATACTTGTCAACAATATTTATACATACTGTAGCAGTTTCGTATTAAGACAAAAATTTTAAAGCAAGACCTCCAATATCTAACCTTTTTGAGATATCAAAACAAAAATGATTCAAAAAATGTACATGAAGCAAGTACATTTTTAAGTAAGATGTTGAGACTGATCTCATCATTTACTTTTATTCTTAAACATATTGGATATTTTTTATACCCAAATATAAATTTAACTTTCAAACAGGACAAACACAACAACACTGAAATTCAGACTTGAGGTTACTGTGTAAAGGTACCGTTACACTAAACGATTTACCAACGATCACGACCAGCGATACGACCTGGCCGTGATCATTGGTAAGTCGTTGTGTGGTCGTTGGGGAGCTGTCACACAGACAGCTCTCCAGCGACCAACGATGCCGAAGTCCCCGGGTAACCAGGGTAACCATCGGGTTACTAAGCGCAGGGCCGCGCTTAGTAACCCGATGTTTACCCTGGTTACCATCGTAAATGTAAAAAAAAACTAACAGTACATACTTACATTCCGGTGTCTGCCGCGTCCCTCGCCATCTGCTTCCCGCACTGACTGTGAGTGCTGGCAGTAACAGCACAGCGGTGACGTCGCCGCTGTGCTGTGCTTTTACTTTACGGCCGGCACACAGACAGGTCTCCAGCGACCAACGATGCCGAGGTCCCTGGGTAACCAGGGTAAACATCGGGTTACTAAGCGCAGGGCCGCGCTTAGTAACCCGGTTTACCGTGGTTACCATCGTAAATGTAAAAAAAAACCAAAACAGTACATACTTACATTCCGGTGTCCGTCAGGTCCCTCGCCGTTCACTTCCCGCAGTGCCGGCCGTAAAGTGAAAGCAGAGCACAGCGGTGACGATGTCACCGCTGTGCTCTGCTTTCACTTTACGGCCGGCACTCAGTCAGTGCGGGAAGCGGAAGGTGAGGGACGTGTGACAGACACCGGAATGTGAGTATGTACTGTTTGTTTTTTTTACTTTTACAATGGTAACCAAGGTAAATATCGGGTTACTAAGCGCGGCCCTGCGCTTAGTAACCCGATATTTACCCTGGTTACCATTGTAAAACATCGCTGGCATCGTTGCTTTTGCTGTCAAACACAACGATACACGCCGATCTGACGACCAAATAAAGTTCTGAACTTTCAGCAATGACCAGCGATATCACAGCAGGATCCAGATCGCTGCTGCGTGTCAAACACAACGATATCGCTATCCAGGACGCTGCAACGTCACGGATCGCTATCGTTATCGTTGTAAAGTCGGTTAGTGTGAAGGTACCTTAAGTAGTGTAGGTTTACAGTTCCTGTTGACTCAATGTAATGTAATTACCTTTGCCAGGGAAGGTCACAGACTCAGATAAATCAATTAAGGTACCGTCACATTAAGCGACGCTGCAGCGATATAGGCAACATTGCCGATCGCTGCAGCGTCGCTGTGTAGTCGCTGGGGAGCAGTCACACAGACAGCTCTCCAGTGACCAACGATGCCGAAGTCCCCTGGTAACCAGGGTAAACATCGGGTTACTAAGCGCAGGGCCGCGCTTAGTAACCCGATGTTTACCCTGGTTACCATTGTAAATGTAAAAAAAAAAACAAAACAGTACATACTTACATTCCGGTGTCTGTCCCCCGGCCTCAGCTTCCCTGCACTGTCTCAGCGCGCGCCGGCCGTAAAGCAGAGCGGTGACGTCACCGCTGTGCTTTACGGCCGGCCGGCGCTCAGTCAGTGTGGGAAGCTGACGGCGAGGGGACAGACACCGGAATGTAAGTATGTACTGTTTGGTTTTTTTTACATTTACAATGGTAACCAGGGTAAACATGTTTACCCTGGTTACCAGTGAAGACATCGCTGGATCGGTGTCACACACGCCGATGCAGCAATGAAAGCGGGAGATCCAGCAGCGAAATAAGGTGCTGGCCTTCTAGCTCCGACCAACGATGTCACAGCAGGATCCTGATCGCTGCTGCGTGTCAAACACAACGATATCACTATCCAGGACGCTGCAACGTCACGGATCGCTATCGTTCTAAAGTCGCTCAGTGTGAAGGTACCTTTAGACACCATTAGTACTAAGGATAATATGTTTGCGGCTTGGAATCTAGCCAATCTAGCACACTCTTATTCCACCAATCATGAAGCCCCAAGTCTGAATTGAGAGCTCAGGGGTATAGAAGGACTGTCCAGTGACCAAGTCTCTCGCTGCATGGTACCAATTTTTGATCTGCGGATCCGATTGGCAGGCCATAACTGAACATGGATTATAATACTACATGGACTTCAGCATCGAATGCAAGGATTCGGCTGAGATATCAAAGACTACATAAGGATGGTATACAGCTTGGGACAATCCAGTCACCTGACTACAGAATTTGCGGTACTCAGTCAGCTTCCTAAATCTGGCATTATTCCGTTCTCGGTGGGTGCCCGCCGAAAGCTGGGTGCTGCTGGCTTGGAGTAAGTAGCCCTGGAAGCTCTGATGAACGTATATTATAATCCTTGGTGAGCCAGTGGAAGGGTGAGAAACTGTTGCCTGTTACATTTTGTGTTTTGCTGGTTGTGTGATATATGCCATTAATTGGAGATCCAAGAAAGTCTTAATATTGCGATTCCCTCACCCTGTGTTGTCTGAGTAGTGTTCCACCCACTGTTGAGGAGGTCGGGCGTTCAGTTGGGATGAGCCATAGTCCATGCTGTCTTTGTAAAGGCGGTCGGGACAGCGGACGAGAGCACCCACTGACCCCCATGTCTACACAAGAACCACTATGTAAAGTTAAAAAAAGGTTAAGAATGACGATACAATTACATATAGATAATTTGATGACATAAAACTTTATTAAGTGTAATTTCACACACAAACTTAGCATCTGTTCAACAACCCTTGAATTAAACATAGATTAGTGGGTTAAGCCCTTATGGAAACTTCAAGTAAGTTGTGATAGCAAACAGTGAGGTACCGATAAAATGTGTCACATGTGGAGTTAGCATATTTTGTATAATTCTTCAACTATACATAGAGTTCTGAATTTTTGGGGCAAAATTTGTTAGATTGAGTGCATTTGATTATTCGTGACATAAGCGATTTACGTGTATAACTTCTGTACTACGCACAGAGTTGATATTTTTTTTTGGCAAATATTATTCAGGACATTGATATGTTCGTTTTGAGTACCAGTGGTCCAGGGTACCTGTTTTCAAATTGAACTTGCGTACGATTGAGTGCGTTTGATTATGTGCGACATAAGCGATTTATGTGAATAACCCAGGACCACAAGTAGTCAAAATAAACATCTCAAAGTCCTGATCAAAATGTTACCCAAACAATATCCACTCTATGTATAATTCATCATGCATGGAAAATCGAATAGCTAACTAATAAGTAATAGCTAACTGCAGACTAACTTGAATCCAGTCATTTGTTGTGATATCACACAAAAAGTATGTGTAGCTTTCACTCACAGGGAATGCTGAAGCTTGTAGTTCATCTGGTCACATGACTTGTCAGCGATCCTCCTCTGTGTTACATTGTAAGTGATGTATGGAGCGCTGAGTGTCGCTTTCTGCTTTGGGGTGTTCTTATAGAGATCTATATAGCAGCAGCTTCAGGAGCAGGAGGGTATTTAACCCCTTAACCCCCAGAGCTTTTTTCGGTTTTGCGTTTTTTGTTTTTCGTTCCCCTCTTTACCAGAGCCATAACTTTTTATTTTTCCGTCAATATATCCATGCGAGGGCTTATTTTTTTGCGGGACGAGTTGTACTTTTGAACGACATCATTGGATTTACCATGTCGTGTACTAGAAAATGGGAAAAAAATTCCAAGTGCAGTGAAATTGCAAAAAACTTGCAATGCCACACTGGTTTTTTGTTTAGCTTTTTGCTAGGTTCACTAAATGCCCAAACTGACCACCATTATGATTCTCCAGGTCATTACGGGTTCATAGAAACCAAACATGTCTAGGTTCTTTTTTGTCTAAGTGGGGAAAATAAAAATCCAAAGTTTGCTTTAAAAAAAAAAAATTGCGCCATTTTCTGATACTCATAGAGTCTCCATTTTTCGTGATCTCGGGTCTGGTGAGGGCTTATTTTTCGCTTGCCGAGCAGATGGTTTTAGTTATTGTATTTTAATGCAATGTTGCGGCGACCAAAAAAATGAATTTCTGGCGTTTTGATTTTATTTCTCGCTACGCCGTTTAGCAATCAAATTAATCCTTTTTTTTATTGATAGATCGGGCGATTCTGAACGCGGTGATACCAAATATGTGTAGGTTTGATTTTTAAAAAAATTTTTTTTTTTACTTTTTTATTTTGAATGGGGTGAAAGGGAGTGATTTAAAATTATTTTTTTTTATATATTTTTAAAACTATTTTTCTTTAAGTTTTGGCATGCTTCAATAGTCTCCATAGGAGGCTACAAGCTGGCATAGTCTGATCGGCTCTGCTACATAGAGGCGATGCTCAGATCGCCCCTATGTAGTAGATTTACTGCATTGCTATGAGTGCCGACCACAGGGTGGCTCTCATAGCAATCTGGCATCAACAACCATAGAGGTCTCAAGGAGACCTCTGGATGGTATGCCGACGAACCGATGACCCCTGATCACATCACGGGGCCAGCGGTGCGCGTATTTCCGGCCCGAAGGATGGAAGCTCGCGTTAAATGTCGCTGTCAGAGTTTGATAGTAGAATTTAACTAGTTAGTAGGCGCGGGCGAATCACGATTCCACCCACGCCTATTGCGGGCACATGTCAGCTGTTCAAAACAGCTGAAATGTTCCAGCTTCGATGCGGGCTCACCGCGGGAGCCCACATCAAAGCGGGGGTTCTGCCATTGGACGTACTATTCAGTCCAATTGCAGTAAGGGGTTAATCTCTGAGATTTACCCATCTCACTTTTTAAACCAAGGTGGATGGAACTATTTAAAGGCAATGCCATCAGGTTTTTTTCTCTCCCAGCTGAGAGCAGGGTAATGTGGGGACAGAGACCCTGATTCCAGCAGTTTCACTTACTCCGCTGCTTTCTGTAGTTTTGATTAAATCCCTGTTTTATCTGATGCACGTTTACCAGAGCTCTGAATGCTGAGCTTTGTATAACCCCGCCCCCACCACTTATTGGCAGCTTTCTGCCTATGCACAGTGTACACAGAGCGGATGAATATGGAGGACTTACTAGGCTTACTAGTCCTCTAGTGATAAACCCTTGCTGATAGACCAGTAAGTGACACCTCTCTGAAATCAGGGTCTCTTTCGTTATTTTATTCTGCTCTCAGATTAGGTGGCAATACTTTGGTGACAGATTCCCTTTAAAGGGTTTATCCAAGAATTAAAGATTGCATATCTTTGGGGCCAATGTGATTATTTTATTTTTACTTAAATGCATAAATTTTTAGCTAAAAACCACTTGAAGTTCATCACTCCTGAAATTCCAGTACGCCTGGCAGATGTGATTTTAATGCTATTTATCTGCAGGTTACCAATATATCTGCAGTAGTAAATGGGGTTTTAGTAGGTAATAAGTTCCCTTTAATGCAGTTAAATTGATAACTGTCTTGATAACTGTCAGACTACAATATTGTATAGCTTAAATCATCATTTTTTGTGATTTTAATCTTGCTTTTCTGTGTTTCAATAGGTTTTGAAGGCACGAGTTTTGTGACGCCACCAAACGATGAATAGTAACAATTATTTTAGTGGACAGCAAACCTCAAACCCCAATTCACAAAATCAGAATGCAATTATGTTTGGGCAGACAACATTATTTGGCCAAAATGCAACTGCACAGCCTGCCCCTGCATTTGGCCAGCAATCTAGTGGCCAGTCAGCCCCGGTGTTTGGACAACTCAGTAACAGCCAATCTTCCACAGTTTTTGGGCAGAATACTTTAAACCAATCTTCTATCTTTGGACAGACTAATTCAGCACAAACCACTCCAGCATTTGGCCAGACAAGTGGTGGACTGTTGGCTCCTACATTTGGACAGCATTCTTCTTCAGGGCAACTCTTTGGTCAAGCTTCTTCTGGCCAGTCTAGTTCTATATTTGGGCAGTCCACCTCTGGGCAGGCGGCTCCTACGTTTGGACAAGCAGCTAATACTTCAGTGTTTGGACTACCCACATCTGGACAGACTGCTCCGCTGTTTGGACAGTCCAGTTCAGGGCAGTCTGTACCTTCATTTGGGCAGGCCACTGGTCTGTCAGCACCTTCTTTTGGACAAGGTACTTCTTCACAGTTTACCCTAGTATTTGGACAGGGCACTTCTAGTCAGTCTACACCTGTATTTGGACAGGCCACATCTGCTCCATCTGCTCCTGCATTTGGGCAGGTTTCTTCTGCTCCGTCTGCTCCAGCCTTTGGACAGGCTACAACAGGACACTCTGGCTTTGCATTTGGACAGGCTGCTAATAATCAGTCTGCTACTGCTTTTGCACAACAATCTTTGGGACAAACTGGTTCTGCCTTTGGGCTGACAACTACCGGGCAGTCCTCGTCCGTATTTGGAAATACAACCAATACACAATCAGTACCTGCATTTGGACAAACTTCTACTGGGCAAACTGGTCCAACATTCGGACAAAGCGGTACCAGTCAATCCTCTATGTTTGGACAAACTACTCCCAGCAAAAATACATCTCCTTTTGCTCAAGTACCAACTAGCCAATCTACATCTGTCTTTGCCCAGGCGACTACCAACCAATCTGCATCTTTCTTTACACAACCTACAACTAGTCAGTCAACCACAGCCTTTGGAAGCAATACTTCAATATTTGCCCAGGCAGCATCTGAGTCATCTCAGGCATCCAGACCATCCGAAGATGGCTCAAATCAGGGTCCACAATTTGGACAACAATCCCCTAGCAATAGATTTTTGTTTGGCCAGACACCCTCAAACCAGACAGCTATGTTTGCGCAGAATGTGACTGGGCAAGGTTTTAGTCAGACAAGCTCCACCCAATCTGGGGCAAATGGTAATAGTCAAATGTCTGCATTTGGACAGGTAAACAGTGGGCAAAGTAATATTTTTGGTCAGTCACCTGGCTTCCAGCCTTCATTTAGTAAGCAGGAATCTGGTTCTGTCAGTGCACAACCTGGGCAAGCATCTTCTGCATTTGGAATCACTCAATCAACACAAATTAGCAAGGCGCCAGCAACTGAGAAAATGTCAGTTTTTGGTCAGTCATCAAGTATTTCCACTGGGCAGACTGGAAGTGTGTTTGGTGCCACCACACAGATAAGTACCAGTTCTAGTGCCGCGGACTCCACTTTTACACAGGTGGCATCTAATTCTGAGCACAGTTTCAAACCTCCTGCTTATACAACTTTCAAGCCGATCCTAACCGGAGCAACTAAATCGGATGAAACTTCCGCACCTTCTTTTAGCATGTCAGGTAAAAAGGAGTCAAAAGATCAACCCCTCTTTGGAGCTTCTACATCATCCTCTACATCTGGGAACCTCAACTTATTCTCTATGTCTTCAGATAAGAAAAGCAAAGGAGAAGCAGGAACACCCAGACCTTCGTTTGCAAGTGCGAATAGTAGTTTCACTAGTTTTGCTGAAGAGCCAAGAAGAGAAGAGCATGATCGCTCACCACGTAGAAATGATGCAGCTATTTCAGGTGAAGCTTCTTCAGATCCCCATAGCGAACATCTACCCATTAAGAGGTCTAGTCGGTTGAACCGGGATTTAAAAGGAGGTGCTAACATCTATGTTAGGAGCTTGTTTGATGTTGTGAAAAGTCAAATGAAAACGCAGCGTGGAAGAGAAATTAAAAAAGGCGATAACGTTTCTCCACAGCCCAAAGTGACAGATGCCAATTCTCCATCCAAAAATCAACCAACTATCAGACCTCTTTTAGGTTCCAGTCAAACTGAATCTGTTAAAACTATCTCAGCCGGTTTATCAAGTCAAGTAAATTTTAATAAGTCCCAAATGACAAGTGTAGGTCATGCAACACCTACCAGAATGGTTTCCTTTCTGGGGCCAAACCAGCAAGGATCTCCTAGAGACAATTCTTCAGGTGGACCTAGTGAATTGAAATCTGGAAGAATTCGACCCTTGCTGGAAGAAGGAGAACTACTGCCTGAAATTGAACGTAAGAGCACCTTTTTCCCCAAGTTTATTTTTCTGTTCTACAATGTCCATAAAGAGATAGATAGATATAGATAGATATAGATAGATATATATATATATATATATATATATATATTCTCTAATATAACATTTCAAAAGAAGAGGCAGCACTCCATTTTTCCAAGCCTTGAGAACGGCTTATTGCGAGCTGAAACGTTGCCTGAACATGTGGGTAAATTAAACCCTGCATATATTTCCACGGGAAAAATGGAGTGCTGCCTCTTTTTTTTTTTTTTTTTTTTTTTGAAATTTTATGGAACTTGGATGATCGGTGGACTGGTTGTCTGGGGCCCTTGCACCCAAAGATAAGTGTTTCTGTGCTGTTCCCCTTTTTTTTTTTTTTCTATCTATCTATCTATCTATACATTAAAGACCAAAAGTTTAGATACACCTCATTTAAAGATTTTTCTGTATTTTCATGACTATGAAAATTGTACATTCACACTGAAGGCATCAAAACTATGAGTTAACATACAATGCCTACAAGTAGTATTCAACCCCCTGCAGATTTAGCAGGTTTAATAAGATGCAAATAAGTTAGAGCCTTCAAACTTCAAACAAGAGCAGGATTTATTAACAGATGCATAAATCTTACAAACCAAAAAGTTTTGTTGCTCAGTTAAATTTTTATAAATTTTAAACATAAAAGTGTGGGTCAATTATTATTCAACCCCTAGGTTTAATATTTTGTGGAATAACCTTTGTTTGCAATTACAGCTAATAATCGTCTTTTATAAGACCTGATCAGGCACATGTCTCTGGAGTTATCTTGGCCCACTCCTCCATGCATATCTTCTCCAAGTTATCTAGGTTCTTTGGGTGTCTCATGTGGACTTTAATCTTGAGCTCCTTCCACAAGTTTTCAATTGGGTTAAGGTCAGGAGACTGACTAGGCCACTGCAACACCTTGATTTTTTTGCCTCTTGAACCAGGCCTTGGTTTTCTTGGCTGTCTGCTTTGGGTCGTTGTCTTGTTGGAAGATGAAATGACGATCCATCTTAAAATCCTTGATGGAGGAACGGAGGTTCTTGGCCAAAATCTCCAGGTAGGCCGTGCTATCCATCTTCCCATGGATGCGGACCAGATGGCCAGGCCCCTTGGCTGAGAAACAGCCCCACAGCATGATGCTGCCACCACCATGCTTGACTGTAGGGATGGTATTCTTGGGGTCGTATGCAGTGCCATCCAGTCTCCAAACGTCACGTGTGTGGTTGGCACCAAAGATCTCGATCTTGGTCTCATCAGACCAGAGAACCTTGAACCAGTCAGTCTCAGAGTCCTCCAAGTGATCATGAGCAAACTGTAGACGAGCCTTGACATGACGCTTTGAAAGTAAAGGTACCTTACGGGCTCGTCTGGAACGGAGACCATTGCGGTGGAGTACGTTACTTATGGTATTGACTGAAACCAATGTCCCCACTGCCATGAGATCTTCCCAGAGCTCCTTCCTTGTTGTCCTTGGGTTAGCCTTGACTCTTCGGACAAGCCTGGCCTCGGCACGGGAGGAAACTTTCAAAGGCTTTCCAGGCCGTGGAAGGCTAACAGTAGTTCCATAAGCCTTCCACTTCCGGATGATGCTCCCAACAGTGGAGCCAGGTAGGCCCAACTCCTTGGAAAGGGTTTTGTACCCCTTGCCAGCCTTGTGACCCTCCACGATCTTGTCTCTGATGGCCTTGGAATGCTCCTTTGTCTTTCCCATGTTAACCATGTATGAGTGCTGTTCACAAGTTTGGGGAGGGTCTTAAATAGTCAGAAAAGGCTGGAAAAAGAGATAATTAATCCAAACATTTGAAGCTCATTGTTCTTTGTGCCTGAACTACTTCTTAATACTTTAGGGGAACCAAACAGAATTCTGGTGGGTTGAGGGGTTGAATAATAAATGACCCTCTGAAAAAACTTTTCACAATTTAAAAAAAATAAATAAACAAAGAAATAACATTCTTTTTTGCTGCAGTGCATTTCACACTTCCAGGCTGATCTACAGTCCAAATGTCATAATGCCAAGTTAATTCCAAATGTGTAAACCTGCTAAATCTGCAGGGGGTTGAATACTACTTGTAGGCACTGTATGTGGAATTATATACTTAACAAAAAAGTGTGAAACAACTGAAATTATGTCTTATATTCTAGGTTCTTCAAAGTAGCCACCTTTTGCTTTGATGACTGCTTTGCACACTCTTGGCATTCTGTTGATAAGCTGCAAGAGGTAGTCACCGGGAATGATTTTCACTTCACAGGTGTGCCCTGTCACGTTTAATAAGTGGGATTTCTTGCCTTGTGAATGGGGTTGGGACCATCAGTTGTGTTGTGCAGAAGTCTGGTGGATACACAGCTGATAGTCCTACTGAATAGACTGTTAGCTGCTGTTTTCTTGTCATAATACAAATTCTAAGTAAAGAAAAACAAGTGGCCATCATTACTTTAAGAAATGAAGGTCAGTCAGTCTAAAAAATTGGGAAAACTTTGAAAGTGTCCCCAAGTGCAGTGGCAAAAACCATCAAGCGCTATAAAGAAACTGGCTCACATGAGGACCGCCCCAGGAAAGGAAGACCAAGAGTCACCTCTGCTTCAGAGGAAAAGTTCTATCCGAGTCACCAGCCTCAGAAATCGCAGGTTAACAACAGCTCAGATTAGAGACCAGGTCAATGCCACACAGAGTTCTAGCAGCAGACACATCTCTACAACAACTGTTAAGAGGAGACTTTGTGCAGCAGGTCTTCATGGTAAAATAGCTGCTAGGAAATCACTGCTAAGGACAGGCAACAAGCAGAAGAGACTTGTTTGGGCTAAAGAACACAAGAAATGGACATTAGACCAGTGGAGATCTGTGCTTTGGTCTGATGAGTCCAAATTTGAGATCTTTGGTTCCAACCACCGTATCTTTGTGTGATGCAGAAAAGGTGAACGGATGGACTCTACATGCCTGGTTCCCACCGTGAAGCATGGAGGAGGAGGTGTGATGGTGTGGGGGGCTTTGCTGGTGACACTGTTGGGGATTTATTCAAAATTGAAGGCATACTGAACCAGCATGGCTACCACAACATCTTGCAGCAGCATGCTATTCCATCCGATTTGCGTTTAGTTGGACCATCATTTACTTTTCAACAGGACAGTGACCCCAAACACACCTCCAGGCTGTGTAAGGGCTATTTGACCAAGCAGTCATCAAAGCAAAAGGTGGCTACTTTGAAGAACCTAGAATATAAGACACAATTTCAGTTGTTTCACACTTTTTTGTTAAGTATATAATTCCACATGTGTTAATTCATAGCTTTGACGCCTTCAGTGTGAATGCACAATTTTCATAGTCACGAAAATACAGAAAAATCTTTTAATGAGGTGTGTGTGTGTGTATGTGTGTGTGTATGTATATATATATATATATATATATATATATATATATATATATATATATGCATATGCAGCCACATAGTATATAGCACAGGCCATGTAGTATATAGCAGACAAATACGTGGCTTGTGCTATATACTATGTGGCTGCTATATATACATACATACATACATACATACATACATACATACATACATACATACATACATACATACATACATACATACATACATACATACGTACATACAGCTGATGCGTTAATACAGGCCACGCAGTATATAACACAGCCCAAACAGTATGTAACACAGCCCACGTACTATATAACACAGGCGACGTAGTATATAACACAGGCCATGCAGTATATAACACAGGGCCCATAGTATATAGCACAGCCTACGCAGTATATAGCAGCCACGCAGTATATAAGACAGGCACACAGGCGAGGTAGTATATAGCACAGGCCACACAGTATCTAACACTGGCCACGTATATAGCAGCTACGCGGTATATAACAGCCCACGCAGTATTTAGCAGTGTGGGCACCATATCCCTGTAATAAAAAATAGTTATATACTCACCCGCCGGGATCCAGCGGAGCTCTGGCGTTGCGTGCTCGGCTGCCGCCATCTTCCATTCCCAGGATGCATTGCGAAATTACCCAGATGACTTAGCGGTCTCGCGAGTCCGCTAAGTCTTCTGGGTAATTTCGCAATGCATCTCTGGGAACGGAAGATGGCGGCAGGCGTGAGCGCATCGTCGAACGATGGAAGGTGAGAATAGCAGGTTTTTTTATTTTTAACATTAGCTCTTTTTACTGTTGATGCTGCATAGGCAGCATCAATGGTAAAAAGTTGGGGACACACAGGGTTAATAGCAGCGGTAACGGAGTGCGTTACCCGCAGCATAACGCGGTCCGTTACCGCTGGCATTAACACCTTGTGAGCGGTGACCGGAGGGGAGTATGGTACGGGCGCCGGGCAGTGACTGCACGGAAGTAGGGAGGGACTAATCGGACTGCCTGTCGCTGATTGGTCGCGACAGCCATGACAGGCAGCTGGCGAGACCAATCAGCGACGCGGGATTTCCGTGACGGAAGTTGTCGACAGAAAGACGGAAGTACCCCTTAGACATATATATATATATTATACAGTGTGTGTTTATGTGTATATATACATACATACATACATACATACATACATACATACATACATACATACATACATACATTAGCATAGAACTAGGCAACATATTATCTGAAAAATTAGAGCACTGAATCGTGCCAGAAAAACCCAAAGTCCCAAAGACAAAAAAACTCCATAAGAATAATAGAAAGAAAGGAGTAAAACGGAGAAAGCAAATACTACAAATATAATTTATTAATCATACAAAAGTTGGTACATACAAATATAATAGCAATACAGAAAGGATGGTAGGAGTAGAGTGAGTCCCCGCCAGTATAAAACACCACCTTAATAAGGATAATTTAACCAATAGTAATAGAAAGGCAGCCGCCCGTATACATGAGGTTAACCCTGGGAGACACAAATTCATCCCCCACATAATAAATACTGGCAACCAAGCAGGCGCTTACCGGGAAGGTGCAGAGGTGGCGTATACCGGGTAGGATTCAGTCCAACAGGACCCCCGACGCGCGTTTCGCTAGCGCGGGTGCTTTAGCTTTCTCAAGGGGAATGTCCCAGACCAATACAGGACCTCTCAAATAGTACCGGATCTATACCACGTGAGTAATCACGTGTAGAACTTCTACCAATAATGGCCGTAATAGCGGCGCATGCTCGGCCGTGGCGCTCCGCCCCACGTCCGGAACGGCGTCAAGCATCGCCCAGACGCGGCGGGGAAAAGAGTGGACTCAATGAATCCCTGAGTTTCTCCTCCTTTTTGGGATAAACTGTGGACTCTCATCTTTTTTAACCCTTGCTCTCCATTTATTTCAATTTATTATATCATCATGTGATTTCTGTACCCGTGCATCCTCCTGGCCCCTTATTGAGTGGGTCCCTTGGTGGGATTTCCGTTCATTTTTATTGTGTTTTTATTCATTATTTTCTTTTTATATTTTTTTCTAGTTTGTATAATATGCATCTGATGTTCCCCGACCTTTCTTGGACTTCTCATCGGACCATCTTGGCTGCAGCTTTGAATTAATCTACATGCTACTTTGTTAGCCGAATGCTATAGATACAATGTATTCCATTCATGGCAATTATTTGCCTAATTTGCATATTGTTGGTAATAGAGTTGTTCGTTTACCTGGCGTGTGTGTGTGTATGTATGTATGTATGTATGTGTGTGTATATATATATATATATATATATATATATATATATATATATATATATATATATATATATATATATATATATATATATATATATATATATATATATATATATATATATATACACATATATATACACATACACATACACACATACATACATACATACATACATACATACATACATACATACATACATACATACATACATACATACACTGTATATATATGTATGTATGTATGTTTTTCCTGTTTATAGGTTTTTAGACATATGTGACATAGTGCAGCCTTTTTTTGTACCTTCTTTTCATTATGCCTCTCTGCTTATTAAGCCGATTGTAACATCGTAGTATCCTGCCTATGGCAATTACCCGGTTACATCTGGGGTATCTATGTTTATAAGCATCTGCATTTGCTTACATATACGTATATTTACCGGGGTGGATCCTTGACAGGTTCTCTGCACATTGCAGCTTGTAGTCAGGTGTTTACGTTTGATTCTTGCCGCTGGCACACCGGCCTGGGTGAGCATGCGTGGCCTCTGGTTGCCTTGGTTCCCGGTTCGTGCGGCGTCTCTCTGCCTCGCGCAGGCGCGGTGGGATTCTTTTCCCCGCCGCGTCTGGGCGATGCTTGACGCCGTTCCGGACGTGGGGCGGGGCGCGGCGCCACGGCCGAGCATGCGCTGCTATTACGGCCATTATTGGTAGAAGTTCTACACGTGATTACTCACGTGGTATAGATCCGGTACTATTTGAGAGGTCCTGTATTGGTCTGGGACATTCCCCTTGAGAAAGTTAAAGCACCCGCGCTAGCGAAACGCGCGTCGGGGGTCCTGTTGGACTGAATCCTACCTGGTATACGCCACCTCTGCACCTTCCCGGTAAGCGCCTGCTTGGTTGCCAGTATTTATTATGTGGGGGATGAATTTGTGTCTCCCAGGGTTAACCTCATGTATACGGGCGGCTGCCTTTCTATTACTATTGGTTAAATTATATCCTTATTAAGGTGGTGTTTTATACTGGCGGGGACTCACTCTACTCCTACCATCCTTTCTGTATTGCTATTATATTTGTATGTACCAACTTTTGTATGATTAATAAATTATATTTGTAGTATTTGCTTTCTCAGTTTTACTCCTTTCTTTCTATACATACATACATACATACATACATACATACATACATACATACATACATGATGGTGGCCCGATTCTAACGTATCAGGTATTCTAGAATATGTAGGTAGTATATAGCACAGGCCACGTACTATATTGCACAGCCACGTAGTATATAACACAGCCACGTAGTATATAACACAGAGCACATAGTATATTGCACAGCCACGTAGTATATTGCAGTCACGTTGTATATTGCACAGCTATGTAGTTTATTGCACAGCCACGTAGTATATAACACAGAGACGTAGTATATAACACTGCGCATGGAGTATATAACACAGGTTACGTAGTATAAAGCACAGCGATTTAGTATATTGCCCAGCTACATAGTGTATAGCACAGAGATGTAGTATATAACAGAGCCCACGCAGTATGTAACATAGCCCACGTAGTATATCGCAATGTGGGCACTATATGCGTGGTAAAAAAAGAATTAAAATAAAAAATAAACATATACTCACCTTCCGAAGGCCCCTTGAAGTCCTGGCGCCGGTGTGCGGTGCACACGGCAGCTTCCGGTCCCAGGGTTGCTATGCGCTTAGGACTTGTGATGACGTCGCGGTCACATGACTGTGACATCATGGCAGGTCCTTCTCTCATAGCATCCTTGGCACTGGAACCTGTCGCTTGCACTGCCGAGGACAGCGGGCCACGTTGGAAGGTGAGAATAACTTTTTTTTTTTTTTTTTTTTTAATTATTATTATTTTTAACATTAGATCTTTTTACTATTGATGCCGCATAGGCAGCATCAATAGTAAAAAGTTGTTCACACAGGGTTAATAGCAGCGTTAACTGAGTGTGTTACCGCGGCATAACGCGGTCTGTTAATGCTGCCACTAACCCTGTGGGAGGGCTGACTGGAGGGCAGTATGGATGGGACACTGAGTGCAGGGCAGTAAGCAGCGGCTATTTCGCTGCTGGACTGTGCCCGTCGTTGATTGGTTGTGGGCGTTTTGCCGGGACCAATCAGCGACTTCCGTGACAGACAGAGGCCGCGACCAATGAATATCCGTGACAGACAGACAGACGGAACTGACCCTTAGACAATTATATAGTAGATGTAGATATATATATATATATATATGTCTATCTACATCTACTATATAATTGTCTAAGGGTCACTTCCGTCTGTCTGTCTGTAACGGAAATCCCAAGTCGCTGATTGGTCGCGGCAAAACAGCCACGACCAATCAACGACGGGCAGAGTCCGGCGGCAAAATGGCCGCTCCTTCCTCCCCGCAGTCAGTGCCCGCTCCATAATCCCGTCCAGTCAGCCCTCACACAGGGTTAATGGCAGTGTTAACGGGCCGCGGTGTAACGCACTCCGTTAACGCAGCTATTAACCCTGTGTGACCAACTTTTTACTATTGATGCTGCGTATGCTCTAATGTTACAAATAATTATAATTAAAAAAAAGGTTATTCTCACCTTCCGACGTCGCGCGCTGTCCTCGGCAGTGCAAGCGGCAGGTTCCGGTGCCAAGCATGCTATGCGAGAAGGACCTGCGATGACGTCACGGTCATGTGACCGCGACGTCATCACAGGTCCTGCGCTCATACCAACCCTGGGACCGGAAGCTGCCGCGTGCACCGCACACAGGCGCCAGGACTTCAAGGGGCCTTCGGAAGGTGAGTATATGTTTATTTTTTATTTTAAGCCTTTTTTAACCACGCATATAGTTCCCACATTGCTATATACTACGTGGGCTGTGTTACATACTGCGTGGCTGTGCAATATACTACGTGCTCTGTTATATACTACGTAGCTGTGCAATATACTATGTGGCTGTGTCGGTTCTGTTATATACCACGTCGACACTGCAATATACTACGTGGCTCTGTTATATACTACGTGGCTCTGTTATATACTACGTGGCTGTGCAATATACTACGTAGCTATGCAATATACTACGTGCCTCTACAATATACTACGTGGCTCTGCTATATACTATGTCGCTGACCAATATACTACATAGCTGTGCAATTCACTACGTAGCTGTGCAATATACTACGTGACTGTTATATACTACGTGGTTGTGCAATATACTACGTGGCTCTGCTATATACTACATGGCTGACCAATACACTACGTAGATGTGCAATACACTGTCTGTTATATACTACATGGCTGTGTTATATACTATATACTACGTAGCTCTGCTATGTACTACGTGGGCTGTGTTACATACTACATAGCTCTGTTATATACTATGTGTATATCTACTATATAATTGCCTAAGGATACTTCCGTCTTTCTGTCACGGTTATTCGTTTGCTGATTGGTCTCGGCAGCTGCCTGTCATGGCTGCCGCGACCAATCGGCGACGCGCACAGTCCAGAGAAAAATGGCCGCTTACTCCCCGCACTCACTGCCGGCGCCCGCATACACCGCTCACACAGGGTTAATGCCGGCGGTAACGGACCGCGTTATGCCGCGGGTAACGCACTCCGTTACCGCCGCTATTAACCCTGTGTGTCCCCAACTTTGTACTATTGACGCTGCCTATGCGGCATCAATAGTACAAAATGTAATGTTAAAAATAATAAATAAATAAAAAAACCTGCTATACTCACCCTCTGTAGTCCGCTGAGCCGCTCGCGTCGCCCGCCATATTCCGTTGCAGCTTGCGGTGGCAAAGATGGTATGGCAGCAGGACCTGCCATGACGTCACGGTCATGTGACCGCGACGTCATCACAAGTCCTGCGCGGCAAGGACCTGACGTGACGTCACGATCATATGACCGCTACACGGTCATGTGACCGTGACGTCATCACAGGTACTGCGCACAGACCGACCCTGGGACCGGAAGCTGCCGTGGACTACAAGGGGCCCTCGGAAAGGTGAGTATATGTTTCTTTTTTATTTTTAAACCTGTGACAAACGTGGCTGGGCAATATACTACGTGGCTCTGTGCTCTATACTACTTCGCTGTGCAATATATTACGTGGCTCTGTGCTGTATACTACGTCACTGGGCAATATACTACGTGACTGGGCAATATACTACGTGGACATGCATATTCTAGAATACCCGATGCGTTAGAATCGGGCCACCATCTAGTGTGTATGTGTGTATATATATATATATATATATATTACTGTTCTGTAGATTTGTTTGATGAGGCTGTGTATTCTCTGACACTGTACACCGCTTAGTCATGTATAATGTTAGTGGTTTTTCAGGGATTTCCGTTTTAACATTTTTTTTAGTGTCCATAGGCATGCATTAGTAAAAAATAAAATGTATTGCTGTCCACCAGTCCAGATGATCTTTGTTGATAGGCTGCAGTGCTGATGTCATAACTACAGCGAATATGATGGCTACAGCCAATCACTGGGCTCGGCAGCTGAGCGCGGTGATTGGCAGCATAGGTCCCGTATGGTGTTTTTGTGATGTCACGGTTGTAGATTGGGGGCAGAGGGGAATGACCTTTTATAAATCTTTTTTTTTTTTATCCAGCTCCTTCCTCAAACTCAGCAGCAAGTAGAGGAGAACGTTCTGATGGTGCTGAACACTTGGTCCCGGTCTCCCCCAGTGATCTGACTACTTTTGTAATAAAGAATGTGCCTAATAATTTGAACAAAAAAAACATCATGGAGGATCACTTTAACAAGTATGGCACAATTCTGCGTATAACCTGCAGGGTAAAGCAAAAAATGGCCACCATTCAGTTTAATAACCATGTGAGTAAAAAATAAATAAATTGTAATGTGCTTATACTTTTGATTTCTGGATCATTGCTAAAAGGGACAATCTGGTTTCATATTGGGATGTTGGTGAAGCTGGTGACGTCACTTCAAAAGATATCTCCCAGCTTGTGAGTGAGCGACGGGTATGGTGTACCCTTTTTGTTCATTTGGTATAGGACAGGTACACAATACCATGATAGTCGTGCAGAATTGTGGTTTGATTGGCACCTATGAGTACATTTACTAACCAAACTATGGTGGTTTATTTATCTTCAGCAGGTAAAATATATGTATTTATACATCTTTATAAATAAGGGTATGTTCACATCATGTTTTTTTTTTTCTCCTTCGCCTCATTGGGGGACACAGGACCATGGGTGTTTATGCTGCTGCCACTAGAAGGACACTAAGCAAATAGACAAAGAGTTAACTCCTCCGCAGTATACACCCTCTGCTGCCTCTCTCATGAACCAGTTCTTGCATAGTCTCTGTAGGAGGCACTAGGGTCTGATTTCAGACCCCGATTTTGTTATTTTATTTTTTTATTTGGATTCCAGGAGCGACGGGGCCTTTTAAGGTCTTTATCTCCCAATATCATCAACAGGCGGGAACGCGGAGTATTACCTCCCCGTACCCCCTCCTGCAACCTCTGCGTCTGCCTGGGCTCTCATAGGGCGATGGATCCTTAAATGAGTCTGCTCTCCCCACACCAACAACGGACGGGAACATGAGGTGTCGCCCTCACGTACCCCCTTCCGGAGCCAGGCCTTCACCCTGAAAAGCAGACCGCTGCCCCTCATGCCTGGCTTCCTATGAAGTTACTTCAGCGGAGGCTCCCTTAAAGCATCTATGTGCCACTGAACCACCACTGTCAGAAAGCGGCTGGTGCCAGGAGGCAAACGGGCCCTCTACACCTCCCTATCAATGGGATGGTGGATTGAGGAAGAATGGAGTGGCACAGACCCTTCCCTTGTGGACAGCAGCTGACTCTGCTATACCATGAGTACCTGGAGGCGGGGGATTGCACCCCCGCCGTGCACAGCCGCTGACCGCTGCCGTCACCGCCGCCTCTGCTGTGCTCGTTTCCACTGCCACGGCTGTCACTGTTGGCCGCGGCCACTAATTTTGTCCTCGGCTTCTGGCTGCGGTAGGCCCAACAACGCCCATGGTCCCCGCCAGCTCCACCCCCTCACGGCGACTCTGCCCCCTTTCCGAGTGCTTCTGGCCGGGTCTGTGCAGAGTGGGCGGGGACTCGCTTAGCATAGTCTTCCTGGCCTCCCCTGCCTTTTCTCAGCCCACTGTCTCTGGCGCTTCTCGCAGTTCACGAGAAGCCCCAATTCTCCTATCAGACCTTACTTCCTGGCGAATCCTAGGCAGGAAGCTTGTGGGGGATGCCATTACCCTCTTAAGATCCGCGGCAGAAGCACTTCTCTGGGGCACTCAGTACCTGGGAAAGATAGCCACACACCACTGCAGGTGCACGCTGCTTAACTCCTCCGCTGCAGGCATTAACCCCTCCGCTGCAGGTTCACATAATCCATACGCTGCAGGCACATCCCTGCAGCCTTTCAACAGCCTTTTGCAGCTTTCCTCGGAACTTTCAGTATGTCTTAATCAACAACATTTTCAAATCACTGCTCTGCCCTTCGGGCTTGCCACCGCCCCCAGAGTATTCACAAAAGTCATGGCAACCGTCATGTCTTTTCTACACTCCCGGGGCGTGGTGATTCTACCCTAGCTGGACGATCTCATCAAAGGTCCGTCCTATTGGGCTTGCGCAGAGAGCATCACTCTCGCCATCGACACTGTCTCGTCTAGGTTGGCTAGTGAACATAGAGAAATCTTCCCCAGTTCCATCCCAGCGACTTTCCTTTTTGGGAATAATCTTGGACACTTCCCTAGGGTTGGTAGTTCTCCCTCTGGAAAAGATTTCCTCTAACCCGGGGAGCCCAAATGCTATCTCTGGCCCGCACTCACTCCCTGTGGTTCGACATGCAGGTCCTCAGGAAAATGGTGACATCCACCGTTTGCCCAATTTCACTTCCGTCCCCTGCAGCAGACTTTGATCTCAGCCTGGGACAAGAATCCAGCCCTCCTGGGTCGCCGCTTTCGCCTGGCATCCATAATCAGGCGGTCTCTCAGGTGGTGGACTGCAACGTCGTCCTTGGATCAGGGAAGGTCCTTTCTCTCTTTACACTGGCTGGTAGTGACCACCGACATCAGCCACCTTGGATGGGGTGCGGTCTTTCGTCACCACACGGTTCTGGGACGTTGGTTTACCCAGGAAGCCAACCTTCCAATCAATATGCTAGAGAACCGATCGATAAGGCTAGCTCTTCATCAATTCCATCACCATTTGGCCGGACGTCCCGTCCGGATCCAATCAGACAATGCCACGGCTGTGGCGTACATCAATTGCCAGGGAGGCACGCAAAGCAGAAGAGCGATGATCAAAGTTACGCACATTCTACAATGTGCCGAGACAAACCAATCGCTCATCTCCGCAGTTCATATTCCAAGAGTAGAGAATTGGATGGCGGACTTTCTCAGCTGCCAGTGTAATAATAGAACAACCCGGCACTCGTAGTAGTGTATAGAGTAGGTGCTCAAGTAGGGTATCCAGCCCAACAAATCCAAATCCGAAAACTTGGCACTCTAGATGAATAATTATCTCATGCAAAAGGTTTTATTGATGTGCATCCATAAAGGCAAGTCGAACGTTTTCGGTCCACATCCGGACCTTTATCAGAACAAATATACTGGATGCAGCAAGAAGTCCTGTCCACGTAGGCGCACGTGTAATGCGACTGGAGTCGCTGGGTAAATGGCGCCATTTACCCAGCGACTCCGGTCGCATTACACGTGCGCCTGCGTGGAGAGGATTTCTTGCTGCATCCAGTATATTTGTTCTGATGAAGGTCCGGATGTGGACCGAAAATGTTCGACTTGCCTTTATGGATGCACATCAATAAAACCTTTTGCATATGATAATTATTCATCTAGAGTGCCAAGTTTTTTTGGATTTTCTCAGCTGCCAGGGCATAGCCTCAGGAGAGTGGTCTCTTTACTTGAAAGTCTTTCATCGGATTTGCCAGCGTTGGGGCACTTTAGATGTGGACCTCATGGCCTCCAGGCTTAACGCCAAGGTTCCGGCATTCGTAGCGCGATCCGTTAGCTATCGGCTCGGATGCTCTAGTACTTCCATGGAGCCAATTTCGCCTCCCTTACATCTTTCTACCACTTCTGCTGATCCCAAGGGTCATCCGGAAAATCAAAGCGGAAGGCGTTTACGGTGATCTTTGTCGCTCAAGACAGGCCACGCTGAGCTTGGTATGCGGAGCTAGTACATCTAGTCGCTGACGTTCCCTGGCGGTTACCGGATCTATTCTCCCAGGGACCCATTTGCCATCAGGACTCGAGAGTGCTGAGTTTAACGGCCTGGCCATTGAATACTGGATTCTAGCCCAGGCCGGGTTCTCGCGTCAAGTGGCATATACCATGATCAACACTGGGGAGCCTGTTTCCATGCATATTTAGCATCGCGTTTGGAAAAACATTTTCATCATGGTGCAAGGATAAGGGTTGTTCCCCATTGGTGTTTTCTATCCCCTCCATTCTGGAGTTTCTCCAAGCGGGATTGGTTTCAGACCTAGTGCTGGCCTCTCTCCAGGGCCAGATCTCGGCTCTATCGGTCCTTTTCCAGCAACGGATAGCTTCCAAGCCACAAGTTAGGACCTTCATGCAGGGAGTTTCGCATCTTGTCCCTTCATACAAGATGCCTTTAGAACCTTGGGACCTTAACCTGGTCCTCAGTGCCTTAGAAGAGACCTCCTTCAAGCCAATACAGGATGTTTCTCTCTCTTTCATGGAAGGTTGCCTTTCTTGTGGCAATAACATCCATCAGACGGGTCTCGGAACTGGCAGCTTTGTCGTGCAAACCTCCATTTCTGATTTTCCACCAGGACAAGGTGGTGCTCAGGACGTCCCCATCCTTCTTGCCTAAAGTCGTCTTGGCTTTTCATCTGAATGAAGACCTAATCCTGCCCTCGTTCTGTACGGCTCCAGTTTATAGTACTGAGAAAGCTCTTCACACTTTGGACCTGGTGAGGGCTCTCAGAAAGTACATTTCCAGAACAGCATCTTTCTGCAAATCTGATGCTCTTTTTGTGCTTCCAGAGGGACACAGAAAAGGTTTGCCTGCTTCTAAGGCCACGATAGCCAGATGGATTCGTTCGGCGATCCAAGAAGCTTACTGTTAAGGCACAAGCCACTCAGTCATTCGGAACCAGGCATCCGAACAGCAAGTGTGTAAGGCTGCAATTTGGTCCTGTCTTTACACGTTTGCTAAACATTACAACATTCATTCTCAAGCCTCTTCCGATGCGGCCCTCGGCTGACAGATTCTGCAATCGGCAGTTTCGTATCTGTAGGCTTCATTTAATCACTTACTCCTTTAAGCATTGGGTGCGCGAGGCTTCACCTGTTGTGATCTTTTCTCACCCAGGGATTGCTTCAGGATGTCCCAGGGTCCTGTGTCCCCCAATGAGGCAAAGGAGAAACAGGGATTTGTGTGTACTCACCGAAAATCCTTTTCTCCCAGCCAATCATTGGGGGGCACAGCACCTGCCCTGTTAGCCCGTTGGCTTGTAGTCTGTGTTGGTTTTGACATATTGCAATTCTGTTTGTGAGCTCCTACTGCTTTGGCACCGAACTGGTTCATGAGAGAGCCAGCAGAGGGTGCATACTGCTTAGGAGGAGTTAACTCTTTTTGTCTATTTGCTTAGTGACCTCCTAGTGGCAGCAGCATAACACCCATGGTCCTGTGTCCCCCAATGATTGATTTGGAGAAAGGGATTTTACGGTAAGTACACACAAAAATCCATGTTTTTCCCGTGGATTTTGAGCAGATTCTTTCCAAAAAATGCCTGAAAAAGTGCTCCAAAGAATCTTCCTATTAATTTCTATGTAAAAACGACAAACTTTTCATGTGTCTGGAGTTTTGAGCCTCTTCGAAAAACGCCAAGTGGTTAAAATAAGTGAGCTTGACCGTTCTTCAGGCGTTTTCTACTAGATAGTCACTCCATACTTGTCAATAGGAAGGCTTAAAGAGAACCTGTCAAACCCCCAAACCCCCCACCCACCCAGGCGTTTTTAACTAAAAGAGCCACCTTGTGCAGCAGTAATTCTGCATTCTAACAAGGTGGCTCTTTTAGTTCTGGGTGCTGTAACTGCCGAAATTATCAGTTTTGTAATTTGTCCTAAATACCTTTTCTTCAGTCAGAGGCAGGCCTTTCCCCCCTGCTGCAGACGCCACACAGCCGTCACTCAAATCTTCTTGGCGCCGCCTCCTCACCGCTGTTTTGAAATCAGCCGGCGCCTGCGCTCTTTTTTTTTTTTTTTCATGCCTTGGGCAGGCGCAGTCCACCTGACTGCGCCTGTGCGGCCGCCCTGCCTGTGAATCCCAGCCCCGTAGTATGAATAAATCAGAAGACACTGTGGGGCAGGGATTCACAGGCAGTGCGGCCGCACAGGCGTAGTCAGCTAGACTGCATATGAGGACAGAGGACGGGCAGCGCTCACTGCGCCTGCCCAAGGCAGGAGAGAAGAGCGCAGGCGCCGGCTGATTTCAAAACAGCGGTGAGGAGGCAGCGCCCGGCGCCAAGAAGACTTGAGTGATGGCTGTGTGGCGTCTGCAGCAGGGGGGAAAGGCCTGCCTCCAGGACTGAAGAAAGGTGTTTAGGACAAATTACAAAACTGATTATTTTGGCAGTTACAGCACCGATAACTAAAAGAGCCACCTTGTCAGAATGCAGCATTACTGCTGCACAAGGTGGCTCTTTTAGTTAAAAACGCCTTGAGGGGGTGACAGGTTTTCTTTAAAAACACTCAGAAGAAGCCTGGGTTTGTTTTTTTTTTTTTTTTTTTTTTGGCTCTCTTCCAAAATTCTGAGTGTTTATTCATTCCTTAACCCCTTCGAGACATGCGCCGTACTAGTACTGCGCTGCCGGCACTGCATTTGTGCCAGCCGCAGTACTAGTACGGCGCACCGATCACCGCGGTCTCGCACTGAGCGCCGCTTTGATCGGGTGCGGGTTTCAGCTGTATATGACAGCTGACACCCCGCAGCAATGCCCACGATCGGCGCTAGCGCTGATCGCGGGCATTTAACCCCTCTGATGCGCTCTCCCACCGGAGCAACGCGATGAGATCGCGGTGATCCGGAAGGAGTCCCCGGATCCAAGATGGCCGCCGGACTCCTTCCGGGTCATAAAATGACCTGGCTAGCCGGCACCTGCTGAGAGCAGGCGCCGGAAAGCCTCCTAACTTTCCTGTCACATATCTGATCTAATACAGTGATGTCCCACCCTGGGACAATAGTAGAAAGTAAAAAAAAAAATAGAATGTATTAAAAAAAAAAAAAAAAAAAACAAAGGAAAAAAAAAAATATTTCCCAATAAATCCATTTATTTATGTAAATAAAAAAAACAATAAAAGTACACATATTTGGTATCGCCGCGTCCGTAACGACCCGCTCTATAAAACTATTCCACTAGTTAACCCCTTCAGTGAACACCACAAAAAAAAAAAATAAAAAACAAGGCAAAAAACAACGTTTTTTTTATCATACAGGCGAACAAAAAGTGGAATAACACGCGATCAAAAAGACGGATATAAATAACCATGGTACCGCAGAAAACGTAATCTTGTCCCGCAAAAAAAGCAGCCATATAGCACCATCAGCGAAAAAATAAAAGTTATAGCTCTCAGAATAAAGCGATGCAAAAACAATTATTTTTTTATATAAAAGTTTTTGTGTAAAAGCGCCAAAACATAAAAAAATTATATGAATGAGGTATCGCTGTAATCGTACTGACCTGAAGAATAAAGCTGCTTTATCAATTTTACCACACGTGGAACACTATAAACGCCCCCCCCCCCCCCTAAAAGAATTTCAGGAATTGCTGGTTTTTGTTCATTCCGCCTCCCAAAAATCGGAATAAAAAGCGATCAAAAAATGTCATGTGCCCGAAAATGGTACCAATAAAAACGTCAACTCGTCCCGCAAAAAACAAGATTTCACATGACTCTGTGGGCAAAAATATGGATAAATTATAGCTCTCAAAATGTGGTGGTGCAAAAACTTTTTTCCAATAAAAAGCATCTTTTAGTGTGTGACGGCTGCTAATCATAAAAATCCGCCAAAAAAACCGCTATAAAAGTAAATCAAAACCCCCCTTCATCACCCCCTTAGGGAAAAATAATAAAATTTTAAAAAATGTATTTCTATTTTCCCATTAGGGTTGGGGTTGGGGTTAGGGTTGGGGTTAGGGTTTCAGTTAGAATTGGGGGGTTTCCACTGTTCAGGCACATCAGGGGCTCTCCAAACGCGACATGGCGTCCGATCTCAATTCCAGCCAATTCTGCTTTGAACAAGTAAAACAGTGCTCCTTCCCTTCCGAGCTCTGCCGTGCGCCAAACAGTGGTTCCCCCCCATATACGGGGTATCAGCGTACTCGGCACAAAGTGGACAACAACTTTTGTGGTCCAATTTCTCCTGTTACCCTTGGGAAAAAAAATGTGGGGGCTAAAATATCATTTTCGTGGAAATTTTTTTTTTTTTTTTTTTTATTTTCACGGCTCTGCGTTATAAACTGTAGTGAAACACTTGTTGGTTCAAAGTTCTCACAACACATCTAAATAAGTTCCTTGGGGGGTCTAGTTTCCAATATGGGGTCACTAGTGGGGGGTTTCTACTGTTTAGGTACATCAGGGACTCTGCAAATGCAACATGACGCCTGCAGACCAATCCATCTATGTCTGCATTTCAAACGGCGCTCCTTCCCTTCCAAGCTCTGCCGGCGCCCAAACAGTGGTTCCCCCCCACATATGGGGTATCGGCGTACTCAGGACAAATTGGACAACAACTTTTGGGGTCCAATTTCTCCTGTTACCCTTGGGAAACAAAAATTGCGGGCTAAAACCTCATTTTGTGGAAAGAAAAAATGATTTTTTAATTTTCACGGCGCTACATTCTAAACTTTAGTGAAACAATTGGGGGTTAAAAGTGCTCACCACACATCTAGATAAGTTCCTTAGGGAGTCTTCTTTCCAAAATGGGGTCACTTGTGGGGAGTTTCTACTGTTTAGGCACGTCAGGGGCTCTCCAAACGCGACATGGGTTCCGATCTCAATTCCAGCCAATTTTGCATTGAAAAGTCAAACTGCGCTCCTTCCCTTCCGAGCTCTGCCATGTGCTCAAACAGTGGTTTATCCCCATATATGAAGTATCAGCGTACTCAGGACAAATTGCACAACAAATTTTGGGGTTCAATTTATCCTGTTACCCTTGGGGAAAAAAAAAATTGGGGGCAAAAAGATCATTTTTTCTGAAAATTATGATTTTTTTTTTTTACGGCTCTACATTATAAACTTCTGTGAAGCACTTGGAGGTTCAAAGTGCTCACCACACATCTAGATAAGTTCCTTAGGGGGTCTACTTTCCAAAATGGTGTCACTTGTGGGGGTTTCCACTGTTTAGGCACGTCAGGGGCTCTCCAATAGCGACATGGGTTCCGATCTCAATTCCAGCAAATCTTGCATTGAAAAGTCAAATGGCGCTCCTTCCCTTCCGAGCTCTGCCATGTGCCCAAACATTGGTTTACCCCAACATGTAGGGTATCTGCGTACTCAGGACAAATTGTACAACGACTTTTGTGGTCCAATTTCTCCTGTTACCCTTGGTAAGATAAAACAAATTGGATCTGAAGTAAAAATTTTGTGAAAAAAAAAAAAAAAAAGTTAAATGTTCAATTTTTTTTTAAACATTCCTAAAATTCCTGTGAAGCACCTGAAGGGCTAATAAAATTTTTTAATGTGGTTTTGAGTACCTTGAGGGGTGCAGTTTTTAGAATGGTGTCACTTTTGGGTATTTTCTGTCATATAGACCCCTCAAAGTCACTTCAAGTGTGAGGTGGTCCGTAAAAAAAATGGTTTTGCAAATTTTGTTGCAAAAATGAGAAGTCGCTGGTCAACTTTTAACCCTTATAACTCCCTAACAAAAAAAAATTGTTTCCAAAATTGTGCTGATGTAAAGCAGACATGTGAGAAATGTTGTTTATTAACTATATTATGTGATATAACTCTCTAATTTAACCCCTTAAGCCCGTATGACGTACTATACCGTCGAGGTGGGGTGGGCCTTAACTCCCGGTGACGGTATAGTACGTCATACGCGATCGGCCGCGCTCACGGGGGGAGCGCGGCCGATCGCGGCCGGGTGTCGGCTGCATATCGCAGCTGACATCCGGCACTATGTGCCAGGAGCGGTCACGGACCGCCCCCGGCACATTAACCCCCGGCACACCGCGATCAAACATGTACCGGCGGTACAGGGAAGCATCGCGCAGTGAGGGGGCACCCTGCGTGCTTCCCTGAGACGATCGGTACAAGGTGATGTACTCACCTCGTACCGAACGTCTTCTCCCTGCAGGCCCCGGATCCAAAATGGCCGAGGGGCTGTATCCGGGTCCTGCAGGGAGCACTTCCGGGTCGGAGCAGGCTGCAGATGAAAGCTGCAGCCTGCTCCGATGAAAGTATGATCGCGGATCTGATAGAGTGCTGTGCACACTATCAGATCTGCGATCTGTGATGTCCCCCCCCCTGGGACAAAGTAAAAAAGTTTAAAAAAAAATTTCCACATGTGTAAAAAAAAAAAAAAAAAAAAAATTCCTAAATAAATAATAATAAAAAAAAAATATTATTCCCATAAATACATTTCTTTATCTAAAAAAAAAAACAAAAACAATAAAAGTACACATATTTAGTATCGCCGCGTCCGTAACGACCCAACCTATAAAACTGGCCCACTAGTTAACCCCTTCAGTAAACACCGTAAGAAAAAAAAAAAAAACGAGGCAAAAAACAACGCTTTATTACCATACCGCCGAACAAAAAGTGGAATAACACGCGATCAAAAAGACGGATATAAATAACCATGTTACCGCTGAAAACGTCATCTTGTCCCGCAAAAAACGAGCCGCCATACAGCATCATCAGCAAAAAAATAAAAAAGTTATAGTCCTCAGAATAAAGCGATGCCAAAATAATTATTTTTTCTATAAAATAGTTTTTATCGTATAAAAGCGTCAAAACATAAAAAAATGATATAAATGAGGTATCGCTGTAATCGTACTGACCCGACGAATAAAACTGCTTTATCAATTTTACCAAGCGCAGAACGGTATAAACGCCTCTCCCAAAAGAAATTCATGAATAGCTGGTTTTTGGTTATTCTGCCTCACAAAAATCGGAATAAAAAGTGATAAAAAATGGTCACGTGTCCGAAAATGTTACCAATAAAAACGTCAACTCGTCCCGCAAAAAACAAGACCTCACATGACTCTGTGGACCAAAATGTGGAAAAATTATAGGTCTCAAAATGTGGAGACGCAAAAACTTTTTTGCTATAAAAAGCGTCTTTTAGTCTGGTTTCACACTTGCGTTTTTATCTGCATGCGTTTTTTAAAAAAACCGCATGTGTGAAAAAATGCATGTAAACGCGGTAAACCGCATGCTTTTTTATAGAAAAACACAAGAAAACAAGAAAAAAACAAAAAACCCTAACCCTACCCCTAACCTGAAATACGTGGCACTGAAATACGTGGCACTGAAATATACGTTTATATACGTATTTAAGTGCCACGTATTTAAGTGCCACGTATTTAAGTGCCACGTATTTAAGTGCCACGTATTTAAGTGCCACGTATTTAAGTGCCACGTATTTAAGTGCCACGTATTTAAGTGCCACGTATTTAAGTGCCACGTATTTAAGTGCCACGTATTTAAGTGCCACGTATTTAAGTGCCACGTATTTAAGTGCCACGTATTTAAGTGCCACGTATTTAAGTGCCACGTATTTAAGTGCCACGTATTTAAGTGCCACGTATTTAAGTGCCACGTATTTAAGTGCCACGTATTTAAGTGCCACGTATTTAAGTGCCACGTATTTAAGTGCCACGTATTTAAGTGCCACGTATTTAAGTGCCACGTATTTAAGTGCCACGTATTTAAGTGCCACGTATTTAAGTGCCACGTATTTAAGTGCCACGTATTTAAGTGCCACGTATTTAAGTGCCACGTATTTAAGTGCCACGTATTTAAGTGCCACGTATTTAAGTGCCACGTATTTAAGTGCCACGTATTTAAGTGCCACGTATTTAAGTGCCACGTATTTAAGTGCCACGTATTTAAGTGCCACGAATACGTGGCACTGAAATACGTGGCACTGAAATACGTGGCACTGAAATACGTGGCACTGAAATACGTGGCACTGAAATACGTGGCACTGAAATACGTGGCACTGAAATACGTGGCACTGAAATACGTGGCACTGAAATACGTGGCACTGAAATACGTGGCACTGAAATACGTGGCACTGAAATACGTGGCACTGAAATATCGTGGCACTGAAGTATTTACGTGCCACGTATTTTTCAGTGCCTGAAATACGTGGCACTGAAATACGTGGCACTGAAATACGTGGCACTGAAATACGTGGCACTGAAATACGTGGCACTGAAATACGTGGCACTGAAATACGTGGCACTGAAATACGTGGCACTGAAATACGTGGCACTGAAATACGTGGCACTGAAATACGTGGCACTGAAATATCGTGGCACTGAAATATCGTGGCTCTTAAATACGTGGCACTTATATACGTGGCACTTATATACGTGGCACTTATATACGTGGCACTTATGACTGTCAGAAAATGTTCAGTAAACGGTTAGGGGTGAGGTTAGGGGTAGGGTTTCAGGTAGAATTGGGGAGTTTCCACTGTTCAGGCACATCAGGGGCTCTCCAAACGCGACATGGCGTCCAATCTGAATTCCAGCCAATTCTGCGTTGAAAAAGTAAAACAGTGCTCCTTCCCTTCCGAGCTCTCCCGTGCGTCCAAAAAGGGGTTTACCCCAACATTTGGGGTATCAGCGTACTAGGGACAAATTGAACAACAACTTCTGGGGTCCAAGCTCTCTTGTTATCCTTGGGAAAATAAAAATTTGGGGGGCTAAAAATCATTTTTGTGAAAAAAAATATATATATATTTTCACGGCTCTGCGTTATAAACTGTAGTGAAACACTTGGGGGTTCAAAGTTCTCACAACACATCTAGATAAGTTCCTTGGGGGGTCTAGTTTCCAATATGGGGTCACTTGTGGGGGGTTTGTACTGTTTGGGTACATCAGGGGCTCTGCAAATGCAACGTGACGCCTGCAGACCAATCCATTTAAGTCTGCATTCCAAATGGCGCTCCTTCCCTTCCGAGCTCTGTCATGCGCCCAAACAGTGGTTCCCCCCCACATAGGGGGTATCAGCGTACTCAGGACAAATTGGACAACAACTTTTAGGGTCCAATTTATCCTGATACCCTTGTGAAAATACAAAACTGGGGGCTAAATTTCATTTTTGTGAAAAAAAAAAAAAAAAAAAATATTTTCACGGCTCTGCGTTATAAACTGTAGTGAAACACTTGGGGGTTCAAAGTTCTCACAACACATCTAGATAAGTTCCTTGGGGGGTCTAGTTTCCAATATGGGGTCACTTGTGGGGGGTTTGTACTGTTTGGGTACATCAGGGGCTCTGCAAATGCAACGTGACGCCTGCAGACCAATCCATTTAAGTCTGCATTCCAAATGGCGCTCCTTCCCTTCCGAGCTCTGTCATGCGCCCAAACAGTGGTCCCCCCCCCACAAATGGGGTATCAGCGTACTCCAGACAAATTGGACAACAACTTTTGGGGTCCAATTTATCCTGATACCCTTGTGAAAATACAAAACTGGGGGCTAAAAAATCATTTTTGTGAAAAAAAAAAAATAATTTTTATTTTTACGGCTCTGTGTTATAAACTGTAGTGAAACACTTGGGGGTTCAAAGCTCTCAAAACACATCTAGATAAGTTCCTTAGGGGGTCTACTTTCCAAAATGGTGTCACTTGTGGGGGGGTTTAATGTTTAGGCACATCAGGGGCTCTCCAAACGCAACATGGCATCCCATCTTAATTCCAGTCAATTTTGCATTGAAAAGTAAAATAGCGCTTCTTCCCTTCTGAGCTCTGCTATGCGCCCAAACAATGGTTTACACCCACATATGGGGTATCGTCGTACTCAGGACAAATTGCACAACAACTTTTGTGGTCTAATTTCTTCTCTTACCCTTGGGGAAATAAAAAATTGGGGGTGAAAAGATCATTTTTGTGAAAAAATATGATTTTTTATTTTTACGGCTCTGCATTATAAACTTCTGTAAAGCACTTGTTGGGTCAAAGTGCTCACCACACATCTAGATAAGTTCCTTAGGGGGTCTACTTTCCAAAATGGTGTCACTTGTTAGGGGTTTCAATGTTTAGGCACATCAGGGGCTCTCCAAATGCAACATGGCGTCCCATCTCAATTCCAGTCAATTTTGCATTGAAAAGTCAAATGGCGCTCCTTTGCTTCCAAGCTCTGCCATGCGCCCAAACTGTGGTTTACCCCCACATATGGGGTATCAGCGTACTCAGGACAAATTGTACAACAACTTTTGGGGTCTATTTTCTCCTGTTACCCTTGGTAAAATAAAACAAATTGGAGCTGAAATAAATTTTGTGTGAAAAAAAGTTAAATGTTCATTTTTATTTAAACATTCCAAAAATTCCTGTGAAACACCTGAAGGGTTAATAAACTTCTTGAAAGTGGTTTTGAGTACCTTGAGGGGTGCAGTTTTTAGAATGGTGTCACACTTGGGTATTTTCTATCATATAGACCCGTCAAAATGACTTCAAATGAGATGTGGTCCCTAAAAAAAAATGGTGTTGTAAAAATGAGAAATTGCTGGTCAACTTTTAACCCTTATAACTCCGTCACAAAAAAAAATTTTGGTTCCAAAATTGTGCTGATGTAAAGTAGACATGTGGGAAATGTTATTTATTAAGTATTTTGTGTGACATATGTCTGTGATTTAAGGGCATAAAAATTCAAAGTTGGAAAATTGCGAAATTTTCCAAATTTTCGCCAAATATTCGTTTTTTTCACAAATAAACGCAAGTTATATCGAAGAAATTTTGCCACTAACATGAAGTACAATATGTCACGAGAAAACAATGTCAGAATCGCCAAGATCCGTTGAAGCGTTCCAGAGTTATAACCTCATAAAGGGACAGTGGTCAGAATTGTAAAAATTGGCCTGGTCATTAACGTGCAAACCACCCTCGGGGCTTAAGGGCATAAAAATGAAAAATTAGAAAATTGCAAAATTTTCATAATTTTCGATACATGTTTTTTTCACAAAAATGCAAGTCATATCGAAGAAGTTTTACCACTATCATAAAGTACAATATGTCACGAGAAAACAGTGTCAGAATCACCAGGATGCGTTGAAGCGTTTCAGAGTTATGACCTCATAAAGTGACAGTGGTCAGAATTGTAAAAATTGGCCCGGTTACTTAGGTGAAAACAGGCTTCGGGGTGAAGGGGTTAATAGATGTTAAAATCTGCTTAAAAAATAAAACCATAATAAACATTTAAAGAAAATGGCAACAATAACCATCAACAAGTTGCTTCAAAAAATCAAATGGGTAATGAAAACTTTTTTTTTTCTTTCTTTTCTAATGTTGTTGGAACATAATTATGACATGGTGGGGATATCTGAAACATGGCTGGATGAGAGCCATGACTGGGCTGTTAACTTGCAGGGCTATAGCCTTTTCAGAAATGACCGTACAGATAAGCGAGGGGGTGGGGTGTGTCTGTTTGTAAAATCGACCTTAAAACCCATCCTGCGTGATAATATAGGTGAATCTAATGAAAATGTAGAGTCCCTGTGGATGGAGATAAGGGGAGGGGGGAAAAAATAATAAATTACTGATAGGGGTTTGTTATAAATCTCCAAAAATAATGGAAGCAATGGAGAATATCCTTGTAAAGCAAATAGATGAAGCTGCGACTCAAGGAGAAGTCATTATTATGGGGGACTTCAACTACCCTGAAATAGATTGGGGAACAGAAACCTGCAGTTCCAGTAAAGGTAATCGGATTTTGACAACTATGAGAGACAATTACCTTTCACAACTGGTTCAGGACCCAACAAGAAGGGGGGCACTGCTAGACCTAATATTAACCAACAGGCCAGACCGCATAGCAAATATAAGGGTTGGGGGTCACCTAGGGAATAGTGATCACAAAATAATAAGTTTTCATGTCTCCTTTAATAAGATGTATAGTAGAGGGGTGACAAGGACACTAAACTTCAGGAGGGCAAATTTCCAACGGATGAGAGAGGATCTTGGTGCAATTAACTGGGACGATATCCTGAGACATAAAAGTACACACAGAAAATGGGAGACATTTATTAGCATCCTGGATAGGACCTGTGCACAGTATATACCGTATGGGAATAAATATACTAGAAATAGGAGGAAACCAATATGGCTAAATAAAGCTGTAAGGGGCGCAATAAGTGACAAAAAGAAAGCATTTAGAGAATTAAAGGAAGTAGGTAGTGAGGAGGCATTAAATAAATACAAAAAAATAAATTATGTAAAAAGCAAATCAAGGCAGCAAAGATTGAGACAGAGAGACTCATTGCTAGAGAGAGCAAAAATAACCCCAAAATATTCTTTAACTACATAAAT